>NW_024057814.1:0-84861 GCF_016432855.1 Salvelinus namaycush | reverse complement strand
TCTTATAAGCCTCCGGGTTAGAGTCCCGCTCCTTGAAAGCGGCAGCTCTACCCTTTAGCCTGTAATCCATGGCTTCTGGTTGGGGTATGTACGTACGGTCACCATATTCCAGGCTGTGCTAGAAAAACAGTCTGTTCGCTCCCATTGAAAACAAAAGACATATATCAACGTTCTCAGGACACATACACACACACACACACAATTTAATTGACTTCTCAGCTCTGCTATTACCCCTATACTGTTTCTGATTTGGTACATTCCGTCCCCCCATAGCCAGTAAAGTGGATGTGTCCAAGCACGGGATGGTGAAGTTCCGGGAGGAGAGGAGCATTCTGGGATTGGGACTGAATACCGGCAGCTTCCACGACCGCTACTTCATCCTCAGCACGGTCTCCCTCAGGATGTACAAGGAAGTGCGGGTAAGACACACACACACACACACACACACACACACACACACACACACACACACACACACACACACACACACACACACACACACACACACACACACACACACACACACACACACACACACACACACACACACACACACACACACACACACACACACACACACACACACACACACACACACACACACACACACACACACACACACACACAAAAACTGTCTGTTTTGTGTCCCTGTAGAGTAATCGTCCAGAGAGGGAGTGGCAGGTGAAGAATCTGAGGGTCTATCTAGGCATCAAGAAGAAACTACGACCACCCACCTGGTCAGAACACACCTCTCTGTCTTCTTCTCCTGCCTGGTCAGAACACCTCTCTGTCCTCTCCTCCTGCCTGGTCAGAACACCTCTCTGTCCTCTCCTCCTGCCTGGTCAGAACACCTCTCTGTCCTCTCCTCCTGCCTGGTCAGAACACCTCTCTGTCCTCTCCACCCGCCTGGTCAGAACACCTCTCTGTCCTTTCCTCCTGCCTGGTCAGAACACCTCTCTGTCCTTTCCTCCTGCCTGGTCAGAACACCTCTCTGTCCTCTCCTCCTGCCTGGTCAGAACACCTCTCTGTCCTGTCCTCCTGCCTGGTCAGAACACCTCTCTATCCTCTCCTCCTGCCTGGTCAGAACACCTCTCTGACCTCTCCTCCTGCCTGGTCAGAACACCTCTCTGTCCTCTCCTCCTGCCTGGTCAGAACACCTCTCTGTCCTCTCCTCCTGCCTGGTCAGAACACCTCTCTCTCCTCTCCTCCTGCCTGGTCAGGACACCTCTCTGTCCTCTCCTCCTGCCTGGTCAGAACACCTCTCTCTCCTCTCCTCCTGCCTGGTCAGAACACCTCTCTGTCCTCTCCTCCTGCCTGGTCAGAACACCTCTCTGTCCTCTCCTCCTGCCTGGTCAGAACACCTCTCTGTCCTCTCCTCCTGCCTGGTCAGAACACCTCTCTGTCCTCTCCTCCTGCCTGTCCCATGACCACCCAACTGGTCAGAACACCTCTCCTTCTGCATGTCCCCCCCCTCCTCTACTTCCTCTCCCCTCTCTTTCTCTCTCCCTATCCTTGTCTTTCTCCACTCCCTCTCTCTGAGAGAGACTGTTATAGAGCCGTCGCACTCCACAGTCCTGTTCTTTAGTGACTAGAGAGCTGACAGTAGAGAAGGCAGGACAGTCCGAAACCGTCTCTTATGTCTGTCTGTCTGCTGCTAAATCTCCTCCACTCACTTAATGTCTCCTATCTCTCTCTATCTCTCTCTCTGTAGTCGGGGTCTGACTGTGATGTCTCCTATCTCTCTCTGTAGTTGGGGTCTGACTGTGATGTCTCCTATCTCTCTCTTTATCTGTAGTTGGGGTCTGACTGTGATGTCTCCTATCTCTCTCTATCTCTCTCTCTGTAGTTGGGGTCTGACTGTGATGTCTCCTATCTCTCTATATCTCTCTCTCTGTAGTCGGGGTCTGACTGTGATGTCTCCTATCTCTCTCTGTAGTTGGGGTCTGACTGTGATGTCTCCTATCTCTCTCTCTGTAGTTGGGGTCTGACTGTGATGTCTCCTATCTCTCTCTATCTCTCTCTCTGTAGTTGGGGTCTGACTGTGATGTCTCCTATCTCTCTCTCTGTAGTCGGGGTCTGACTGTGATGTCTCCTATCTCTCTCTCTGTAGTCGGGTCTGACTGTGATGTCTCCTATCTCTCTCTCTGTAGTTGGGGTCTGACTGTGATGTCTCCTATCTCTCTCTGTAGTTGGGGTCTGACTGTGATGTCTCCTATCTCTCTCTCTGTAGTCGGGGTCTGACTGTGATGTCTCCTATCTCTCTCTGTAGTTGGGGTCTGACTGTGATGTCTCCTATCTCTCTCTCTGTAGTTGGGGTCTGACTGTGATGTCTCCTATCTCTCTCTGTAGTTGGGGTCTGACTGTGATGTCTCCTATCTCTCTCTGTAGTTGGGGTCTGACTGTGATGTCTCCTATCTCTCTCTGTAGTTGGGGTCTGACTGTGATGTCTCCTATCTCTCTCTCTGTAGTTGGGGTCTGACTGTGATGTCTCCTATCTCTCTCTCTGTAGTTGGGGCCTGACTGTGATGTCTCCTATCTCTCTCTCTGTAGTTGGGGTCTGACTGTGATGTCTCCTATCTCTCTCTCTGTAGTTGGGGTCTGACTGTGATCAATGGAAGTGAAAAACAGGAGAAGCCAGAGAGGCAGCAATGGTGAGTCCCTGAATGTGTGTGTCTCCTGTGTGTGTCTGTGTGTGTCCTGTGCCTGTGTTTCCTGTGCCTGTGCGTGCCTGTGTGTGTCCTGTGAATGTGTGTGTCCTGTGCCTGTGTGTGTCTATGTCTCCTGTGTCTGTGTGTGTCCTGTGCCTGTGTGTGTCTGTGTGTGCTATACAGTATGTCCAGTATTTCTCTAGAACTTACTGAGCTACACCACGGAACAGATGTCAGCAGTGGGGGTATGATATCAGCAGTGGGGGTATGATGTCAGCAGTGGGGGTATGATGTCAGCAGTGGGGGTATGATGTCAACACTGGGGGTATGATATCAGCAGTGGGGGTATGATGTCAGCAGTGGGGGTATGATATCAGCAGTGGGGGTATGATGTCAGCAGTGGGGGTATGAAGTCAGCAGTGGGGGTATGAAGTCAGCAGTGGGGGTATGATGTCAGCAGTGGGGGTATGATGTCAGCAGTGGGGGTATGATATCAGCAGTGGGGTTCTGATGTCAGCAGTGGGGTTCTGATGTCAGCAGTGGGTGTATGATATCAGCAGTGGGGGTATGATGTCAGCAGTGGGGGTATGATATCAGCAGTGGGGTATAATATCAGCAGTGGGGTTATGATGTTAGCAGTGGGGGTATGATGTCAGCAGTGGGGGTATGATGTCAGCAGTGGGGGTATGATGTCAGCAGTGGGGGTATGATGTCGCTAGTGGGGGTATGATGTCAGCAGTGGGGGTATGATGTCAGCAGTGGGGGTGTGATGTCAGCAGTGGGGGTATGATATCAGCAGTGGGGGTATGATGTCAGCAGTGGGGGTATGATGTCAGCAGTGGGGGTATGATGTCAGCAGTGGGGGTATGATGTCAGCAGTGGGGGTATGATATCAGCAGTGGGGGTATGATATCAGCAGTGGGGTATAATATCAGCAGTGGGGTTATGATGTTAGCAGTGGGGGTATGATATCAGCAGTGGGGTATGATGTCAGCAGTGGGGGTATGATATCAGCAGTGGGGGTATGATATCAGCAGTGGGGTATAATATCAGCAGTGGGGTTATGATGTCAGCAGTGGGGGTATGATGTCAGCAGTGGGGGTATGATGTCAGCAGTGGGGGTATGATATCAGCAGTGGGGGTATGATATCAGCAGTGGGGGTATGATATCAGCGGTAGGGGTATGATATCAGCGGTGGGGGTATGATATCAGCGGTGGGGGTATTATATCAGCAGTGGGGCTATGATGTCAGCAGTGGGGGTATGATGTCAGCAGTGGGGGTATGATATCAGCAGTGGGGGTATGATGTCAGCAGTGGGGGTATGATATCAGCAGTAGGGGTATGATGTCAGCAGTGGGGGTATGAAGTCAGCAGTGGGGGTATGATGTCAGCAGTGGGGGTATGATATCAGCAGTGGGGTATAATATCAGCAGTGGGGGTCTGATGTCAGCAGTGGGTGTATGATATCAGCAGTGGGGTATGATGTCAGCAGTGGGGGTATGATATCAGCAGTGGGGGTATGATATCAGCAGTGGGGGTATGATATCAGCAGTGGGGTATAATATCAGCAGTGGGGTTATGATGTTAGCAGTGGGGGTATGATGTCAGCAGTGGGGGTATGATGTCTGTAGTGGGGGTATGATGTCAGCAGTGGGGGTATGATGTCGCTAGTGGGCGTATGATGTCAGCAGTGGGGGTATAATATCAACAGTGGGGGTATGATGTCAGCAGTGGGGGTATGATGTCAGCAGTGGGGGTATGATGTCAGCAGTGGGGGTATGATATCAGCAGTGGGGGTATGATGTCAGCAGTGGGGTTATGATATCAGCAGTGGGGGTATAATATCAGCAGTGGTGGTATGATGTCAGCAGTGGGGGTATGATATCAGCAGTGGTGGTATGATATCAGCAGTGGGGGTATGATGTCAGCAATGGGGGTATGATATCAGCAGTGGGGGTATGATATCAGCAGTGGGGGTATGATGTCAGCAGTGGGGGTATGATGTTAGCAGTGGGGGTATGATGTCAGCAGTGGGGGTATGATGTCTGTAGTGGAGGTATGATGTCAGCAGTAGGGGTATGATGTCAGCAGTGGGGGTATGATGTCAGCAGTGGGGGTATGATATCAGCAGTGGGGTATAATATCAGCAGTGGGGGTCTGATGTCAGCAGTGGGTGTATGATATCAGCAGTGGGGTATGATGTCAGCAGTGGGGGTATGATATCAGCAGTGGGGGTATGATGTCAGCAGTGGGGGTATGATATCAGCAGTGGGGGTATGATGTCAGCAGTGGGGGTATGAAGTCAGCAGTGGGGGTATGAAGTCAGCAGTGGGGGTATGATATCAGCAGTGGGGGTATGATGTCAGCAGTGGGGGTATGAAGTCAGCAGTGGGGGTATGAAGTCAGCAGTGGGGGTATGATGTCAGCAGTGGGGGTATGATATCAGCAGTGGGGTATAATATCAGCAGTGGGGTTCTGATGTCAGCAGTGGGTGTATGATATCAGCAGTGGGGGTATGATGTCAGCAGTGGGGGTATGATATCAGCAGTGGGGGTATGATATCAGCAGTGGGGTATAATATCAGCAGTGGGGTTATGATGTTAGCAGTGGGGGTATGATGTCAGCAGTGGGGGTATGATGTCAGCAGTGGGGGTATGATGTCGCTAGTGGGGGTATGATGTCAGCAGTGGGGGTATGATGTCAGCAGTGGGGGTGTGATGTCAGCAGTGGGGGTATGATATCAGCAGTGGGGGTATGATGTCAGCAGTGGGGGTATGATGTCAGCAGTGGGGGTATGATGTCAGCAGTGGGGGTATGATATCAGCAGTGGGGGTATGATATCAGCAGTGGGGTATAATATCAGCAGTGGGGTTATGATGTTAGCAGTGGGGGTATGATATCAGCAGTGGGGTATGATGTCAGCAGTGGGGGTATGATATCAGCAGTGGGGGTATGATATCAGCAGTGGGGTATAATATCAGCAGTGGGGTTATGATGTCAGCAGTGGGGGTATGATGTCAGCAGTGGGGGTATGATGTCAGCAGTGGGGGTATGATATCAGCAGTGGAGTTATGATATCAGCGGTGGGGGTATGATATCAGCAGTGGGCCTATGATGTCAGCAGTGGGGGTATGATGTCAGCAGTGGGGGTATGATATCAGCAGTGGGGGTATGATGTCAGCAGTGGGGGTATGATATCAGCAGTAGGGGTATGATGTCAGCAGTGGGGGTATGATATCAGCAGTGGGGTATAATATCAGCAGTGGGGTTATGATGTTAGCAGTGGGGTATAATATCAGCAGTGGGGGTCTGATGTCAGCAGTGGGGGTATGATATCAGCAGTGGGGTATGATGTCAGCAGTGGGGGTATGATATCAGCAGTGGGGGTATGATATCAGCAGTGGGGGTATGATATCAGCAGTGGGGTATAATATCAGCAGTGGGGTTATGATGTTAGCAGTGGGGGTATGATGTCAGCAGTGGGGGTATGATGTCAGCAGTGGGGGTATGATGTCAGCAGTGGGGGTATGATGTCGCTAGTGGGCGTATGATGTCAGCAGTGGGGGTATAATATCAACAGTGGGGGTCTGATGTCAGCAGTGGGGGTATGATATCAGCAGTGGGGTATGATGTCAGCAGTGGGGGTATGATATCAGCAGTGGGGGTATGATATCAGCAGTGGGGGTATGATATCAGCAGTGGGGTATAATATCAGCAGTGGGGTTATGATGTTAGCAGTGGGGGTATGATGTCAGCAGTGGGGGTATGATGTCTGTAGTGGGGGTATGATGTCAGCAGTGGGGGTATGATGTCGCTAGTGGGCGTATGATGTCAGCAGTGGGGGTATAATATCAACAGTGGGGGTATGATGTCAGCAGTGGGGGTATGATATCAGCAGTGGGGGTATGATGTCAGCAGTGGGGGTATGATATCAGCAGTGGGGGTATGATATCAGCAGTGGGGGTATGATGTCAGCAGTGGGGGTATGGTGTCAGCAGTGGGGTTATGATATCAGCAGTGGGGGTATAATATCAGCAGTGGTGGTATGATGTCAGCAGTGGGGGTATGATATCAGCAGTGGGGGTATGATGTCAGCAATGGGGGTATGATATCAGCAGTGGGGGTATGATATCAGCACTGGGGGTATGATATCAGCAGTGGGGGTATGATGTCAGCAGTGGGGGTATGATGTCAGCAGTGGGGGTATGATGTTAGCAGTGGGGGTATGATGTCAGCAGTGGGGGTATGATGTCTGTAGTGGAGGTATGATGTCAGCAGTAGGGGTATGATGTCAGCAGTGGGGGTATGATGTCAGCAGTGGGGGTATGATATCAGCAGTGGGGTATAATATCAGCAGTGGGTGTCTGATGTCAGCAGTGGGTGTATGATATCAGCAGTGGGGGTATGATATCAGCAGTGGGGGTATGATATCAGCAGTGGGGGTATGATATCAGCAGTGGGGGTATGGTGTCAGCAGTGGGGTTATGATATCAGCAGTGGGGGTATAATATCAGCAGTGGTGGTATGATGTCAGCAGTGGGGGTATGATATCAGCAGTGGTGGTATGATATCAGCAGTGGGGGTATGATGTCAGCAGTGGGGGTATGATATCAGCAGTGGGGGTATGATATCAGCACTGGGGGTATGATATCAGCAGTGGTGGTATGATGTCAGCAGTGGGGGTATGATGTCAGCAGTGGGGGTATGATGTTAGCAGTGGGGGTATGATGTCAGCAGTGGGGGTATGATGTCTGTAGTGGGGGTATGATGTCAGCAGTGGGGGTATGATGTCAGCAGTGGGGGTATGATGTCAGCAGTGGGGGTATGATGTCAGCAGTGGGGGTATAATATCAGCAGTGGGGGTATGATATCAGCAGTGGGGGTATAATATCAGCAGTGGGGGTATGATGTCAGCAGTGGGGGTATGATATCAGCAGTGGGGGTATAATATCAGCAGTGGGGGTATAATATCAGCAGTGGGGGTATAATATCAGCAGTGGGGGTATAATATCAGCAGTGGGGGTATAATATCAGCAGTGGGGGTATGATACGTGATAGAAAGAGGATGAAGGCTACAATTTCATCTCCCTGAAAAGATAGAACAAATATTATGGCTGAACTCAAATGTGCTGGTTGATAAAATACCTGTATTAATGGGAAATATGTTTGAAAATGGTATTTTGTTCTTAAATGATATTGTAAATTGTAATGGTAGAGTTTTGTCCTTCATGGAGTTATCAGAATTTTACGGGAAGGTCTGCTCAATCCAAGAGTACAACCAATTGATTACAGCATTGCCCCAAAAATGGAGGAGGCAGGTGGCAGCTGGAGGAGGAAGGGAACTGGTCTGTCTGCCCAATATAAAGGATCAAAATGGAGGAGGCAGGTGGCAGCAGGAGGAGGTAGGGAACTGGTCTGTCTGCCCAATATAAAGGATCAAAATGGAGGAGGCAGGGGGCAGCTGGAGGAGGTAGGGAACTGGTCTGTCTGCCCAATATAAAGGATCAAAATGGAGGAGGCAGGTGGCAGCAGGAGGAGGTAGGGAACTGGTCTGTCTGCCCAATATAAAGGATCAAAATGGAGGAGGCAGGGGGCAGCTGGAGGAGGTAGGGAACTGGTCTGTCTGCCCAATATAAAGGATCAAAATGGAGGAGGCAGGTGGCAGCTGGAGGAGGTAGGGAACTGGTCTGTCTGCCCAATATAAAGGATCAAAATGGAGGAGGTAGGGAACTGGTCTGTCTGCCCAATATAAAGGATCAAAATGGAGGAGGCAGGTGGCAGCAGGAGGAGGTAGGGAACTGGTCTGTCTGCCCAATATAAAGGATCAAAATGGAGGAGGCGGGTGGTAGCGGGAGGAGGAATGGAACTGGTCTGTCTGCCCAATATAAAGGATCAAAATGGAGGAGGCAGGTGGCAGCAGGAGGAGGTAGGGAACTGGTCTGTCTGCCCAATATAAAGGATCAAAATGGAGGAGGCAGGTGGCAGCAGGAGGAGGTAGGGAACTGGTCTGTCTGCCCAATATAAAGGATCAAAATGGAGGAGGCGGGTGGTAGCAGGAGGAGGAATGGAACTGGTCTGTCTGCCCAATATAAAGGATCAAAATGGAGGAGGTAGGTGGTAGCGGGAGGAGGAATGGAACTGGTCTGTCTGCCCAATATAAAGGATCAAAATGGAGGAGGCGGGTGGTAGCGGGAGGAGGAATGGAACTGGTCTGTCTGCCCAATATAAAGGATCAAAATGGAGGAGGCAGGTGGCAGCAGGAGGAGGTAGGGAACTGGTCTGTCTGCCCAATATAAAGGATCAAAATGGAGGAGGCAGGTGGCAGCAGGAGGAGGTAGGGAACTGGTCTGTCTGCCCAATATAAAGGATCAAAATGGAGGAGGCAGGTGGCAGCTGGAGGAGGTAGGGAACTGGTCTGTCTGCCCAATATAAAGGATCAAAATGGAGGAGGCAGGTGGCAGCAGGAGGAGGTAGGGAACTGGTCTGTCTGCCCAATATAAAGGATCAAAATGGAGGAGGCAGGTGGTAGCAGGAGGAGGAAGGGAACTGGTCTGTCTGCCCAATATAAAGGATCAAAATGGAGGAGGCGGGTGGCAGCAGGAGGAGGAAGGGAACTGGTCTGTCTGCCCAATATAAAGGATCAAAATGGAGGAGGCAGGTGGTAGCAGGAGGAGGAATGGAACTGGTCTGTCTGCCCAATATAAAGGATCAAAATGGAGGAGGCAGGGAACTGGTCTGTCTGCCCAATATAAAGGATCTAAACTGGCAGAGGAATAAAACTAGCATAAATACCAGTTTCATTTGAGGACCAGGATGTTGACAACTGTGCCATACAGATTGCAAAATAGTTGGGAAGAGATTTTTGATGTACCGATTCCATGGTACAGGGTGTATGAGTTGATATATATAACAACGCAAGATTCAAGACGTCATGCTTTTCAGCTAAAATTATTATATAGAATTCTTGCCACCAACAAAATTTTTAATATTTGGGGCATAAAATCATCGAAGCTCTGCAGATTTTGTTGTGAGGATACAGAATCAATAGACCATTTGTTTTGGTATTGACCTCAGGTAGCCTGTTTCTGGTCTCAGGTTCAGGAATGGCTGAAAATGCATAGCATTGATCTAAAATTGACCCTAGAAATAGTACTGTTAGGAGATCTGGAGAGACCGGGTCAGTCAATTACTAATATACTAATACTCTTAGTAAAAGTATTTATCTTCAACACGCAATCTGTAGATTCTATTCGATTAGATAGATTGAAATTGTACGTTAAACATCATAGCATAGTTGAAAGATATGTGTTGCGTACAAACACGATGTGGGTGGCCAGCAGAGATAGATGGGATGGGCTGAGGGAAGCTGAGGGTTAGGATGTGGACTTGGAGACAAGTGGGAGTGGAGATTCTTTGCGGGAGATAGAATGATGGTCAAAGATAAAAGTAAAAAATAAAGTAAAAATAAAACAATAAAAATTACGTTTGAATGACATTGTTTGAATGACATGACAGTGTTCTTACAACTAATGCTGGTTTGCCTGAGGCTGAGGCTGATGCAGTGCAGGTGTTTGTACACATGCATATACACACACTCTCATTCAGACACACACACACACACACACACACACACACACACACACACACACACACACACACACACACACACACACACACACACCTGTGTGCTGCTGGGTCAAGCCATTAGCAACAACAGGCAGAAAAGTCACGCAGTTGAGAGAGACAAAGAGAGGGTAGGGAGAGAAGGAGTGTGTTTGTGTGTGGAGAAAGAGTGGGGGAGACAAAGAGAGGGAGAGAAAGAGAGGGAGAGTGTGGGGGAGAGAAAGTGTTGACGCCCAGGGTTCTATCACCAGGGTTCTATCGCCAGGGTTCTATCGCCAGGGTTCTATCGCCAGGCACTGTGTGTGTCTTAGTGTGCTTGTGCGGGTGTGTGAGAGAGGGGAGGTTGGGGGTAGAGCATGTGAGCAGAGTTGGGAATCTCACTCATCTCTCATGGAGGGTTGTGCACCTCTCAAGTCCTTTCCTACCCCTCATCATTTCAGAAAGGCTACATGTCATATTAAATAGCATATAAACACTCTAAATAGGTCAGGAGCCAGACAGGGAGACTAAGAAGGAACAGAAATGAATTATTCAGGCTATATTATTTCTATTATTTCAAGGCTAGAGCCTACAAAGAAATACATTGTGAAGCATTAGCGAGTGTGACACACTAGGCTGGTAGGGACTTTAAGATATCAGTATTTAAATAACATTACGCGTTGGTGCCTGGAGAGCCGGCCAGCAGCGGATAACACCCTCTCCACTCTTAGAGCTACTGGGGATGCTAAACACCCTTTTGACCACTCTTACAGAGCTACTGGGGATGCTAAACACCCTTTTGACCACTCTTACAGAGCTACTGGGGATGCTAAGCAACCTTTTGACCACTCTTACAGAGCCACTGGGGATGCTAAACAACCTTTTGACCACTCTTACAGAGCTACTGGGGATGCTAAACAACCTTTTGACCACTCTTACAGAGCTACTGGGGATGCTAAACAACCTTTTGACCACTCTTACAGAGCTACTGGGGATGCTAAACAACCTTTTGACTACTCTTACAGAGCTACTGGGGATGCTAAACAACCTTTTGACCACTCTTACAGAGCTACTGGGGATGTTAAACAACCTTTTGACCACTCTTACAGAGCTACTGGGGATGTTAACCTGTTTGGCGTGCAAGCCCGACGTCGGTACACTTATGACAACAGCCAGCTCAAAGTGCAGGGCGCGAAATTCAAAAGATATTTTTTTAAAATATTTAACTTTCACACATTAACAAGTCCAATACAGCATATGAAAGGTACACATCTTGTGAATCAAGCCAACATGTCCGATTTTTAAAATGTTTTACAGGGAAGACACAATATGTAAATCTATTAGCTAACCACGTTAGCAAAAGACACCACTTTTCTTACTCCATCAGTTTTTTACTCCATCAGTAGCTATCACAAATTCGACCAAATAAAGATATAAATAGCCACTAACCAAGAAACAACTTCATCAGATGACAGTCTGATAACATATTTATTGTATAGCATATGTTTTGTTAGAAAAATGTGCATATTTCAGGTATAAATCATAGTTTACATTGCAGCTACAGTCAGAAATTGCACCGAAAGCAGACAGAAAAATTACAGACACCAACGCCAAATAACTAAATACTCATCATAAAACATTTCTGAAAAATACATAGTGTACAGCAATTGAAAGACAGGCATCTTGTGATTCCAGACAATATTTCCGATTTATCAAGTGTTTTACAGCGAAAACACAATATAGCGTTATATTAGCGTAGCCACAATAGCCAGAAACACTTGGGCGCCGACGACCAGTTCACATGCACGACAGATATTAGAAATAGCATCATAAAATGTTTCTTACTTTTGGTGATCTTCCGTCAGAATGTTGGACAAGGTGTCCTTTGTCCAGAACAGTCGTTGTTTGGATCTGGAACGGCAAATTTCCCTCTTGATTTAGCATGGGCACTTGCCAAGTGGCACGGATCTCTCAAACGTCAACAAAGTCAGAGAACAAAACACGGCAAAACTCCCGAAAAAATTTCAATAATCTGATTAAACTATATTGAAAAAACATACTTTACGATGATATGGTCACATGTATCAAATAAAATCTAAACCGGAGATGTTAGTCGTCCATAACGACAGCTAAACAGAAGGCAAATCCATGTCCCCTTTCGCGCGCTCCAGAAACAGGAAATGGACGGTCACGTCATACAAAGAGCTTTAATTCCACCTCAGACCAAGATAAACACGAAATTTCTTCTCTCACCGCCTCTTGACAACCAGGGGAAGGTGTATGAAGTGTACGTAGACTCTTACGTATCATGCCCATGTATAGGCAGGAAGTTGAACAGAGCATCGATTTCTGACATTCCACTTCCTGGTCAGGAAATGTGCTGCAGAATGAGTTCTGTTTCACTCAGAGAAATAATTCAAACGGTTTTAGAAACTAGAGAGTGTTTTCTATCCAATAGTAATAATAATATGCATATTGTACGAGCAAGAATTGAGTACGAGGCCGTTTGAAATGGGCACGATTTAACTGGCTACTCAATACTGCCCCTTGCAGCCATAAGAAGTTAAACAACCTTTTGACCACTCTTACAGAGCTACTGGGGATGCTAAACAACCTTTTGACCACTCTTACAGAGCTACTGGGGATGCTAAACAACCATTTGGCCACTCTTACAGAGCTACTGGGGATGCTAAGCAACCTTTTGACCACTCTTACAGAGCTACTGGGGATGCTAAGCAACCTTTTGACCACTCTTACAGAGCTACTGGGGATGCTAAACAACCTTTTGACCACTCTTACAGAGCTACTGGGGATGTTAAACAACCTTTTGACCACTCTTACAGAGCTACTGGGGATGTTAAACAACCTTTTGACCACTCTTACAGAGCTACTGGGGATGTTAAACAACCTTTTGACCACTCTTATAGAGCTACTGGGGATGCTAAACAACCTTTTGACCATTCTTACCAGTTTGGGCAGAGAAGCAGAGTTGTTTTTTAAATTTTTCAAATCAAATGTATTTATAAAGCCCTTCTTACATCAGCTGATTTATCAAAGTGCTGTACAGAAACCCAGCCTAAAACCCCAAACAGCAAGCAATGCAGGTGTAGAAGCACGGTGGCTAGGGAAAACTCCCTAGAAAGGCCAGAACCTAGGAAGAAACATAGAGAGGAACCAGGCTATGAGGGGTGGCCAGTCCTCTTCTGACTGTACCGGGTGGAGATTATAACAGAACATGGCCAAGATGTTAAAATGTTCATAGACGACCAGTAGGGTCAAATAATAATCACAGTGGTTGTCGAGGGTGCAACAGGTCAGCACCTCAGGAGTAAATGTCAGTTGGCTTTTCATAGCCGGTCATTCAGAGTATCTCTACCGCTCCTGCGGTCTCTAGAGAGTTGAAAACAGCAGGTCTGGGACAGGTAGCACGTCCGGTGAACAGGTCAAGGTTCCATAGCCGCAGGCTGAACAGTTGAAACTGGAGCAGCAGCACCGCCAGGTGGACTGGGGACAACAAGGAGTCATCAGGCCAGGTAGTCCTGAGGCATGGTCCTAGGGCTCAGGTCCTCCGAGAGAGAGAAAGAAAGAGAGAGCGAAAGAGAGAATTAGAGAGAGCATACTTAAATTCACACAGGACGCCGGATAAAACAGGAGAAATACTCCAGATATAACAGACTGACCCTAGCCACCCGACACAAACTACTGCAGCATAAATACTGGAGGCTGAGACAGGAGCCTTTCTATCTACCTCACTTGCTTTGGCAATGTTAACACGTTTCCCATGCCAATAAAGCCCCTTGAATTGAATTGAATTGAATTGACAGGAGGGGTCGGGAGACACTGTGGCCCCATCCGACGATACCCCCGGAAGCGCCAAACAGGCAGGATATAATCCCACCCACTTTGCCAAAGCACAGCCCCCACACCACTAGAGGGATATCTTCAACCACCAACTCACCAATTTTCCACAAGTAGCTTCATTTTGTGCTCTTTTTGTGCTCCTTATAATTTTACGGTACGGTATTTGAATTACTTCTGAACAGCGGGAGGGGGCTTCAAAGGCCTCTGCATTTGGTTGAGGTAGACTGTGAAACTCTCCTGCCATTGTTGGGCTCAAGGGCTTTGACACCTCTCACTTCACACCTCTGTGCTAATTGAAGTTGTATCCATTCTGTCTATCAAGCCTGGTAGCATTCAGTCCTTATAAAGTAAATATTTCATTGTAATATATTTTTCTCCTTGGCTTTTGAAAATAAAAGATTGCTTCAGACTAAACATGACTCACTCAGTTCCAGGTTGGACTTCAGACTAAACATGACTCACTCAGTTCCAGGTTGGACTTCAGACTAAACATGACTCACTCAGTTCCAGGTTGGACTTTTGACTAAACATGACTCACTCAGTTCCAGGTTGGATGGTGGTTTCAGCTTTCTGTTGTTTATTTGACAGATCATTTGCTGTGTAGCTTTGAAATAAGAATCTTTGGTTGTAGGAATCCTTCCAGGTCATTCCATCCAAAATCAGGTTGTAGAATTGAAGTTTTGATTTGGACTGAAGGTTATGTTGTAGAGGGTAGTATATGTCCTTCCTGAAAAATCCAAGTTTATCTAACTCTAAATCTATCTTTTTGTAAAAACAAGCTGAAAAATGCAGGAGCTCATCTGTTTTCTTTCTTTCTTACCCTCCTCTCTCTCTTACCCTCCTCTCTCTCCCTTTTGTCTCTCTTTCCACCCTCTCTGTCTCTCTTCCTCCTGTCTCTCTCTCTCTCCTCTGCATATCTCTCTCTCTCCCTCTGTAGGTATCTGTGTTGTGACACTCAGACAGAGATGAGGGAGTGGTTCTCCACCTTCCTCACTATCCAGGTGAGAGGACACATACTACTGTCTGTCACACTGGTTACTATGATTCACTGTTCTGTCTGTCACACTGGTTACTATGATTCACTGTTCTGTCTGTCACACTGGTTACTATGATTCACTGTTCTGTCTGTCACACTGGTTACTATGATTCACTGTTCTGTCTGTCACACTGGTTACTATGATTCACTGTTCTGTCTGTCACACTGGTTACTATGATTCACTGTTCTGTCTGCCACACTGGTTATTATGATTCACTGTTCTGTCTGTCACACTGGTTATTATGATTCACTGTTCTGTCTGTCACACTGGTTATTATGATTCACTGTTCTGTCTGTCACACTGGTTATTATGATTCACTGCTCTGTCTGTCACACTAGTTATTATGATTCACTGTTCTGTCTGTCACACTGGTTATTACGATTCACTGTTCTGTCTGTCACACTGGTTACTATGATTCACTGTTCTGTCTGTGACACTGGTTATTATGATTCACTGTTCTGTCTGTCACTCTGGTTATTATGATTCACTGCTCTGTCTGTCACACTAGTTATTATGATTCACTGTTCTGTCGTTCACACTGGTTATTATGATTCACTGTTCTGTCTGTCACACTAGTTACTATGATTCACTGTTCTGTCTGTCACACTGGTTACTATGATTCACTGTTCTGTCTGTCACACTGGTTACTATGATTCACTGTTCTGTCTGTCACACTGGTTACTATGATTCACTGTTCTGTCTGTCACTCTGGTTATTATGATTCACTGTTCTGTCTGCCACACTGGTTATTATGATTCACTGTACTGTCTGTCACACTGGTTATTATGATTCACTGTTCTGTCTGTCACACTGGTTATTATGATTCACTGTTCTGTCTGTCACAGTGGTTATTATGATTCACTGTTCTGTCTGTCACACTGGTTATTATGATTCACTGTTCTGTCTGTCACACTGGTTATTATGATTCACTGTTCTGTCTGTCACACTGGTTATTATGATCCTTTTGGAAATAAGGCCAGAGTATAATTTGCTCTCTTTCTCACTTTGTCTCTCGCTGTTCTTTCTCTCTCTCTACCCCCCCTCTCTCTCTGCCCCCCCTCTCAGTATGATGGTAACGTGTGGCCAGCGGATGCAGTACAAACACGTGTGACCCGTGCGTTGCCGGCGGATACGCGTCATGGTAATGTGGCGTTGATTCCGTTGCGCGGCAGCGAGAATGAGATGCGGAACAGCGTTGCAGCTTTCACCGCCGACCCGCTTGGCGTGAGTCAATCCTCCAATCACAGGGGCCAATCCACAGTCGTGGGCCTATCAGAGACCTCCATGCTGACACAGCCACTCCAAGCCCTGTCCTGAGTCCCATGATGCAGTGCGTGTGTGGTCAGGAGGGGGGCGGAGTCGACCCTGGGGTCAGGATGGATAACCTCTGGACTCTGATTAACCCTGATTACGCTCATCGCAACCCCTACACACACACACACACACACACACACACACACACACACACACGCACACACACGCGCACACACACACACACACACACACACACACGCACACACACACACACACACACACACACACACACACACACACACACACACACACACACACACACACACACACACACACACACACACACACACACACACACACACACACACACACACACACACACACACAGGAGTCTACAATTGTGCATGGGGCTTTTTTTCCTTATCAGCTGGATGGTGTGTGTGTGTTGGGTATAGTGATCATATATTGTTGTGTTGTCTCTTCGTGCCGTAAGCTTGTCTGTGTCCTGGTTGAATGCGAGCACAGGATGTTGAATCCATACAGAACACTGACTGTGTTAGACATGACTGTTAGCACTCACCATTACACATGACAGAGTTCATGTCAGCCAGTCTGAATGAATTAATTTCTCCCTATACCCCCTTCTCTCTCTCTCTCTCTCTCTCTCTCTCCACCCCCTCGCTCTCTCTACTCCCCCTCTTTCTCTCCCTGTCTCTCTCTATCCCTCTCTCTCCCCTTTTCCTCTCTCAATCCCTCTCTCTCTATCCCTCTCTCTCTATCCCTCTCTCTCTATCCTCTCTCCCTGTCTCTCTCTATCCCTCTCTCTCTCTCCCCCGTTCCTCTCTCTCTCCCTCTCTCAGCTCTTTAGAGATGTCTGATAATGGGGCCAGACAAGGTGAGACATTATCTAACATTTGTACGTGTGTAAGAATGGGTGTGCGGTTATCTAATTGTCCGTGTGTGTTCCATAGGGGAGAGACCACCAGCTATAGAACCCACAAACTCATCAGAATATTCCAGTAACGACAACCCCCCCCACCCCCTGCTGCCACACACACCTGTGCCTATGAGCTGGACCTCTAAGCAGGGGCAGCAGGTGTGTCATGAGGAGAGAGAGACTTACCACAGTGCCTTTTAGGACAGCATTGCACCCTGGGACACATGGAGGACCGAGGCTCCTGCTATGGACTGAGAGGCTGAGAACAAAGACTGACTGAGTACAGACTGTTACTAGAACAACCTGACTGAGTACAGGCGGACTGAGTACAGACTGACTGAGTACAGGCTGACTGAGTACAGACGGACTGAGTACAGGCTGACTGAGTACAGGCTGACTGAGTACAGACGGACTGAGTACAGGCTGACTGAGTACAGACGGACTGAGTACAGGCTGACTGAGTACAGACGGACTGAGTACAGGCTGACTGAGTACAGGCTGACTGAGTACAGGCTGACTGAGTACAGACTGACTGAGTACAGACTGACTGAGTACAGACTGTTACTGGAACAACCTGACTGAGTACAGACTGACTGAGTACAGACTGACTGAGTACAGACGGACTGAGTACAGACTGACTGAGTACAGACGGACTGAGTACAGGCTGACTGAGTACAGGCTGACTGAGTACAGGCTGACTGAGTACAGGCTGACTGAGTACAGGCTGACTGAGTACAGGCTGACTGAGTACAGACGGACTGAGTACAGACGGAATGAGTACAGACGGACTGAGTACAGACGGACTGAGTACAGACTGACTGAGTACAGACTGACTGAGTACAGGCTGACTGAGTACAGGCTGACTGAGTACAGACTGACTGAGTACAGGCTGACTGAGTACAGACGGACTGAGTACAGACGGACTGAGTACAGACGGACTGAGTACAGACGGACTGAGTACAGACGGACTGAGTACAGACGGACTGAGTTCAGGCTGACTGAGTACAGGCTGACTGAGTACAGACGGACTGAGTACAGACGGACTGAGTACAGACGGACTGAGTACAGACGGACTGAGTACAGACGGACTGAGTACAGACGTACTGAGTACAGGCTGACTGAGTACAGACGGACTGAGTACAGACGGACTGAGTACAGACTGACTGAGTACAGACTGACTGAGTACAGACTGTTACTGTTTGTCTCTGAGAGGTCTGGAGATAATGGGATGATCTTCACTGACAATCCAGCTGTCCCTGTATGTCCCACATCAACCCTGTCCCTGTATGTCCCACATCAACCCTGTCCCTGTATGTCCCACATCAACCCTGTCCCTGTATGTCCCACATCAACCCTGTCCCTGTATGTCCCACATCAACCCTGTCCCTGTATGTCCCACATCAACCCTGTCCCTGTATGTCCCACATCAACCCTGTCCCTGTATGTCCCACATCAACCCTGTCCCTGTATGTCCCATATCAACCCTGTCCCTGTATGTCCCACATCAACCCTGTCCCTGTATGTCCCACATCAACCCTGTCCCTGTATGTCCCACATCAACCCTGTCCCCTCCTCTAACCGTCTCTCTCGCTCCCTGTTGTGAAGTCTCCCCTCACCTCGTCAGCCTCACCTGTGTCCCTTCTCTCTTAAAGACTCCCCCATCTATAGAGTGCTCACCCCACCTCTCCCACTGTGTTCTCCCTCCATGTTTTAGACTGTAATTATTTATTTCTCCAGCAGAGGGAGCAGTATAGGAAGTTAAGGGGGGACTCTGTCCGTTTAGAAATCAGGTCGTGTATGTAGGTAAACTGTTAGACAACCATGACCGTCAATAGACATTAAGTTGGTTCCACTAGACTAGAGAGAGGACAGTGATGTGTGTGTGTGTGCGTGTGTGCGTGTGTGCGTGTGTGCGTGCGTGCGTGCGTGTCCAAGTTCACTTATTGTAGTGACATCATTACTCCCACCTCTAGGTCTTAACCTGTAGAAACCCACCCACCCCCCACCAACCCACCCCCCCCACCAAACCAACCAACCCACCCTCCCAGCCACCCACCCACCCCCCCCCCCCCCCCAGCCAGCCAGCCAGCCACCCCCCCTCCCACCCACCCACCCACCCTCCCAACCACCCACCCACCCACCCACCTGTTTCCCGTTTTATGAAGACGGATTGTCTGTCTGGTACTCTGTACACTTTAATAAACCCATTTCAGCCAGAGCTGTGTCTATCATTTAGACTCCTAACTATGTGATGACGTGGAGCAGTCAGTGAGGAAAGCATGAAACACCTACATTGTTTGACTGTAGTCTGGTTAAACCAGCATGGATCTGGTGAGCTCACGGTCTCTTTCAATTCAGTCAAAACGAACCGTTGGCACAGCGGTGAGACTGGTTTCACAACGCCAGTGTGACTGACTGTAACCTACTAGTCAGGAAGGGTCTACTGCTCTGCGGAGGGATAAAAAAGGCTCTGGATTCTCAGCAATATCATAACAAACTCTCAATCATCTTATTATATGTAACATTTCAGTTTTAACCTGTCTCTTGTCTTATAAATGTGTTTTTATGTGAAAATAACTTTTGTAAATTCTGCAGTTCTTCAGATAGTAACTGTAGGTATGGTTTTAATAAAGTCAATGCTCGTTGGATCAACAGTCTGTGTGTGTGACTGAGATGTAGCACGCTCTGACACTACAACCATTCCCTTCTGCCGTCGGCGTCTGTTCTCTGAATGACAACCCAACTGTTTCCATGGTGCCCAACTACCCGTGGTCGTCTGTTCTCTGAATGACAACCCAACTGTTTCCATGGTGCCCAACTGCCCTCGGAATCTGTTCTCTGAATGACAAATCAACTGTCTCCATGGTGCCCAACTGCCCTCGGAATCTGTTCTCTGAATGACAAATCAACTGTCTCCATGGTGCCCAACTGCCCTCGGAATCTGTTCTCTGAATGACCACCCAACTGTCTCCATGGTGCCCAACTGCCCTCGGAATCTGTTCTCTGAATGACCACCCAACTGTCTCCATGGTGCCCAACTGCCCTCGGAATCTGTTCTCTGAATGACCACCCAACTGTCTCCATGGTGCCCAACTGCCCTCGGAATCTGTTCTCTGAATGACAAATCAACTGTCTCCATGGTGCCCAACTGCCCTCTGAATCTGTTCTCTGAACAGCCTGTGGTAGTCTGGTCAGACTGAGTAGCAGAGAATCTCATTACTTACCGTCAATGACTTTGCTCATTACTACTTTATTGAGAAAATAATTGACTTACTGTGATATGTGGTTGTCCCACCTAGCTATGTTAAGATGAATTGACTAACGGTAAGTCTCTGGATGAATTCAATGTAAAGGTAGATGCTGGCCTGGTTTTCTAATCCCAGTCCCATTGAAGTCATTCAGCATTCAATCTGTCTAGGATTTATTTACATTCATAAAGCTATGACACACACACACGCGCACGCGCACGCACACGCACACACACACACGCACACGCACACACACACACACACACACACACACACACACACACACACACACACACACACACACACACACACACACACACACACACACAGGAGTCTACAATTGTGCATGGGGCTTTTTTTCCTTATCAGCTGGATGGTGTGTGTGTGTGTTGGGTATAGTGATCATATATTGTTGTGTTGTCTCTTCGTGCCGTAAGCTTGTCTGTGTCCTGGTTGAATGCGAGCACAGGATGTTGAATCCATACAGAACACTGACTGTGTTAGACATGACTGTTAGCACTCACCATTACACATGACAGAGTTCATGTCAGCCAGTCTGAATGAATTAATCTCTCCCTATACCCCCTTCTCTCTCTCTCTCTCTCTCCCTCCACCCTCTCGCTCTCTCTACTCCCCCTCTTTCTCTCCCTGTCTCTCTCTCTCTCTCCCCTTTCCCTCTCTCTCTCTCTCTCCCATTTTCCTCTCTCAATCCCTCTCTCTCTATCCCTCTCTCTCTCTCCCCTTTCCCCTCTCAATCCCTCTCTCTATCCCTCTCTCTCTCTCCCCTTTTCCTCTCTCCCCTTTTCCTCTCTCTCTATCCCTCTCTCTCTCTCAATCCCTCTTTCTCTATCCCTCTCTCTCAATCCCTCTCTCTCTATCCCTCTCTCTCTATCCTCTTTCCCTGTCTCTCTCTATCCCTCTCTCTCTCTCCCCCGTTCCTTTCTCTCTCCCTCTCTCAGCTCTTTAGAGATGTCTGATAATGGGGCCAGACAAGGTGAGACATTATCTAACATTTGTACGTGTGTAAGAATGGGTGTGCGGTTATCTAATTGTCCGTGTGTGTTCCATAGGGGAGAGACCACCAGCTATAGAACCCACAAACTCATCAGAACATTCCAGTAACGACAACCCCCCCCCCCCCACACACACACACCTGTGCCTATGAGCTGGACCTCTAAGCAGGGGCAGCAGGTGTGTCATGAGGAGAGAGAGACTGTTACCACAGTGCCTTTTAGGACAGCAGTGCACCCTGGGATACATGGAGGACCTGTAAGAAGCTCCTGCTATGGACTGAGAGGCTGAGAACAAAGACTGACTGAGTACAGACTGTTACTAGAACAACCTGACTGAGTACAGACTGACTGAGTACAGACTGTTACTGGAACAACCTGACTGAGTACAGACTGACTGAGTACAGACTGACTGAGTACAGACTGACTGAGTACAGACTGACTGAGTACAGGCTGACTGAGTACAGACTGACTGAGTACAGACTGACTGAGTACAGGCTGACTGAGTACAGGCTGACTGAGTACAGGCTGACTGAGTACAGGCTGACTGAGTACAGGCTGACTGAGTACAGACTGACTGAGTACAGACTGACTGAGTACAGGCTGACTGAGTACAGGCTGACTGAGTACAGGCTGACTGAGTACAGGCTGACTGAGTACAGACTGACTGAGTACAGACTGACTGAGTACAGACTGACTGAGTACAGACGGACTGAGTACAGACTGACTGACTGAGTACAGACTGACTGACTGAGTACAGACTGACTGAGTACAGACTGACTGAGTACAGGCTGACTGAGTACAGGCGGACTGAGTACAGGCTGACAGTACAGACGGACTGAGTACAGGCTGACTGAGTACAGGCTGACTGAGTACAGACTGACTGAGTACAGACTGACTGAGTACAGACGGACTGAGTACAGGCTGACTGAGTACAGACTGACTGAGTACAGACTGACTGAGTACAGGCTGACTGAGTACAGACTGTTACTGTTTGTCTCTGAGAGGTCTGGAGATAATGGGATGATCTTCACTGACAATCCAGCCGTCCCTGTCCCTGTATGTCCCACATCAACCCTGTCCCTGTATGTCCCACATCAACGCTGTCCCTGTATGTCCCACATCAACCCTGTCCCTGTATGTCCCACATCAACCCTGTCCCTGTATGTCCCACATCAACCCTGTCCCTGTATGTCCCACATCAACCCTGTCCCTGTATGTCCCATATCAACCCTGTCCCTGTATGTCCCACATCAACCCTGTCCCTGTATGTCCCACATCAACCCTGTCCCTGTATGTCCCACATCAACCCTGTCCCTGTATGTCCCACATCAACCCTGTCCCCTCCTCTAACCGTCTCTCTCGCTCCCTGTTGTGAAGTCTCCCCTCACCTCGTCAGCCTCACCTGTGTCCCTTCTCTCTTAAAGACTCCCCCATCTATAGAGTGCTCACCCCACCTCTCCCACTGTGTTCTCCCTCCATGTTTTAGACTGTAATTATTTATTTCTCCAGCAGAGGGAGCAGTATAGGAAGTTAAGGGGGGACTCTGTCCGTTTAGAAATCAGGTCGTGTATGTAGGTAAACTGTTAGACAACCATGACCGTCAATAGACATTAAGTTGGTTCCACTAGACTAGAGAGAGGACAGTGATGTGTGTGTGTGTGTGTGTGTGTGTGTGTGTGTGTGTGTGTGTGTGTGTGTGTGTGTGTGTGTGTGTCCAAGTTCACTTATTGTAGTGACATCATTACTCCCACCTCTAGGTCTTAACCTGTAGAAACCAACCCCCCACCAACCCCCCCCCCCCCCCCCCCCACCAAACCAACCCACCCTCCCAGCCACCCACCCACCCTCCCCCCCAGCCAGCCAGCCAGCCAGCCACCCCCCACCAACCCACCCCACCCACCCAACCAACCAACCCACCCAACCCACCCACCTGTTTCCCGTTTTATGAAGACGGATTGTCTGTCTGGTACTCTGTACACTTTAATAAACCCATTTCAGCCAGAGCTGTGTCTATCATTTAGACTCCTAACTATGTGATGACGTGGAGCAGTCAGTGAGGAAAGCATGAAACACCTACATTGTTTGACTGTAGTCTGGTTAAACCAGCATGGATCTGGTGAGCTCTTTCAATTCAGTCAAAACGAACCGTGGGCACAGAGACTGGTTTCACAACGCCAGTGTGACTGACTGTAACCTACTAGTCAGGAAGGGTCTACTGCTCTGCGGAGGGATAAAAAAGGCTCTGGATTCTCAGCAATATCATAACAAACTCTCAATCATCTTATTATATGTAACATTTCAGTTTTAACCTGTCTCTTGTCTTATAAATGTGTTTTTATGTGAAAATAACTTTTGTAAATTCTGCAGTTCTTCAGATAGTAACTGTAGGTATGGTTTTAATAAAGTCAATGCTCGTTGGATCAACAGTCTGTGTGTGTGACTGAGATGTAGCACGCTCTGACACTACAACCATTCCCTTCTGCCGTCGGCGTCTGTTCTCTGAATGACAACCCAACTGTTTCCATGGTGCCCAACTACCCGTGGTCGTCTGTTCTCTGAATGACAACCCAACTGTCTCCATGGTGCCCAACTGCCCTCGGAATCTGTTCTCTGAATGACAAATCAACTGTCTCCATGCTGCCCAACTGCCCTCGGAATCTGTTCTCTGAATGACAAATCAACTGTCTCCATGGTGCCCAACTGCCCTCGGAATCTGTTCTCTGAATGACAAATCAACTGTCTCCATGGTGCCCAACTGCCCTCGGAATCTGTTCTCTGAATGACAAATCAACTGTCTCCATGGTGCCCAACTGCCCTCGGAATCTGTTCTCTGAATGACAAATCAACTGTTTCCATGGTGCCAACTGCCCTCGGAATCTGTTCTCTGAATGACAAATCAACTGTCTCCATGGTGCCCAACTGCCCTCGGAATCTGTTCTCTGAATGACAAATCAACTGTCTCCATGGTGCCCAACTGCCCTCGGAATCTGTTCTCTGAATGACAAATCAACTGTCTCCATGGTGCCCAACTGCCCTCGGAATCTGTTCTCTGAATGACCACCCAACTGTCTCCATGGTGCCCAACTGCCCTCGGAATCTGTTCTCTGAATGACAAATCAACTGTCTCCATGGTGCCCAACTGCCCTCTGAATCTGTTCTCTGAACAGCCTGTGGTAGTCTGGTCAGACTGAGTAGCAGAGAATCTCATTACTTACCGTCAATGACTTTGCTCATTACTACTTTATTGAGAAAATAATTGACTTACTGTGATATGTGGTTGTCCCACCTAGCTATGTTAAGATGAATTGACTAACGGTAAGTCTCTGGATGAATTCAATGTAAAGGTAGATGCTGGCCTGGTTTTCTAATCCCAGTCCCATTGAAGTCATTCAGCATTCAATCTGTCTAGGATTTATTTACATTCATAAAGCTATGACACGCGCACGCACACGCACACACACACGCGCACGCGCACGCGCACACGCACACGCACACGCACACACACACACACACTCTCTCTCTGCAGGAGCGGAAGGATACAACTTTGCAACTCACACGTTCCCTAGGCCTGTGTCTTTCATGACAATGTCACTGCTCAGCCGTAAAATGGAAGCCTGCAGAGGAGGCTGTGTATGTGTCACCGGTGTTCTACCAGCAATCCTCTCACCGCCCTGAGCCGAGCCGACACAACAGGGTCACCCTGCACCTCCGGTAACACACAGGAGACCCAGGAGCTGTGCTCATGACATTTCCTCCTCTACCTCCTCTGTGTACAGTGTAGTGCTGTCAGAATGTCAGGTTGGAAGACAAACGTTGCTCATTAGAAATCATCATGGAGTTTACAGCTCAGAACGCTCTGTGGATGGACCGAGGCCCTGCACAGACTCACTGATCTACACAGCAACTACCACACAACTACCAGTTCTAGTGATCCTCTTTTACAGAGATTATTAAATTTACACAGTGCCTTTTACAGAGATGATCAACCTACACAGTGCCTTTTATAGAGATGATCAACCTACACAGTGCCTTTTACAGAGATGATCAACCTACACAGTGCCTTTTACAGAGATTATTAAACCTACACAGTGCCTTTTACAGAGATGATTAAACCTACACAGTGCCTTTTACAGAGATGATTAAACCTACACAGTGCCCTTTACAGAGATGATTAAACCTACACAGTGCCTTTTACAGAGATGATCAACCTACACAGTGCCTTTTACAGAGATTATTAAACCTACACAGTGCCTTTTACAGAGATGATCAACCTACACAGTGCCCTTTACAGAGATGATCAACCTACACAGTGCCCTTTACAGAGATGATCAACCTACACAGTGCCTTTTACAGAGATGATCAACCTACACAGTGCCTTTTACAGAGATGATCAACCTACACAGTGCCTTTTACAGAGATGATCAACCTACACAGTGCCTTTTACAGAGATTATTAAACCTACACAGTGCCTTTTACAGAGATTATTAAACCTACACAGTGCCTTTTACAGAGATGATCAACCTACACAGTGCCTTTTACAGAGATGATTAAACCTACACAGTGCCCTTTACAGAGATGATCAACCTACACAGTGCCCTTTACAGAGATGATCAACCTACACAGTGCCTTTTACAGAGATGATCAACCTACACAGTGCCTTTTACAGAGATGATCAACCTACACAGTGCCTTTTACAGAGATGATCAACCTACACAGTGCCTTTTACAGAGATTATTAAACCTACACAGTGCCTTTTACAGAGATTATTAAACCTACACAGTGCCTTTTACAGAGATGATCAACCTACACAGTGCCTTTTACAGAGATTATTAAACCTACACAGTGCCTTTTACAGAGATTATTAAACCTACACATTGCCTTTTACAGAGATGATCAACCTACACAGTGCCTTTTACAGAGATTATTAAACCTACACAGTGCCTTTTACAGAGATTATTAAACCTACACAGTGCCTTTTACAGAGATGATCAACCTACACAGTGCCCTTTACAGAGATGATTAAACCTACACAGTGCCTTTTACAGAGATGATCAACCTACACAGTGCCTTTTACAGAGATTATTAAACCTACACAGTGCCTTTTACAGAGATGATCAACCTACACAGTGCCTTTTACAGAGATGATCAACCTACACAGTGCCTTTTACAGAGATTATTAAACCTACACAGTGCCCTTTACAGAGATGATCAACCTACACAGTGCCTTTTACAGAGATGATCAACCTACACAGTGCCTTTTACAGAGATGATCAACCTACACAGTGCCTTTTACAGAGCGGATCATGTCCATAGGTCAGAGGACACAGAGGACAGTATCATGTCTCAGCTAGAGAGGAGAGCACCTTTAATGGGTCTGATTAAAACACCTTGTCCTATCTAGCAATGAGCTGTTCTGACGAGACAGCGGGGGGAGAGTATATATGGACACAAAGTAGACTGTAGACTGTAGACTATAGACTGTAGACTGTAAACTATACACTGTAGACTGTAGACTGTAAACTATACACTGTAGACTATAGACTGTAAACTATAGACTGTAGACTGTAGACTATAGACTGTAGACTGTAAACTATACACTATAGACTGTAGACGGTAGACTGTAAACTATACACTGTAAACTATAGACTGTAGACTATAGACTGTAGACTGTAGACTGTAAACTGTAGACGGTAGACTGTAAACTGTAGACTGTAAACTATAGACTGTAGACTGTAAACTATACACTATAGACTGTAGACTGTAGACTGTAGACTATAGACTCTAAACTATACACTATAGACTGTAGACTGTAGACTGTAAACTGTAGACTGTAAACTATAGACTGTAAACTGTAGACTGTAAACTATAGACTGTAGACTGTAAACTAGAGACTGTACTGTAGACTATAGACTGTACTGTAGACTATACACTATAGACCGGCCCAGACTGACCGATTCAGTCTTATGTGAGTTGTGTCTCGCCAGGTTAACATCTGACTGAACCCCCCCCCCCCCACTTCAGAAAGAGCTGTTCAGAAAGCCATCTCCATGGCAACCCTTTCTCTGGCTCTCCATCTTATCTGCAGAATCAGTTTGCTCCAGGTTGTGTAACTGTGCCATACAGCACTAAAGGAGAGGTGGGAGAAGTCATTTTCACTTTCTGGGGTTAGAAGGAACAGTTTGTTTAGTTCCTGTCTGTCTGTCTGTCTGTCTGTCTGTCTGTCTGCCTGCCTGCCTGCCTGCCTGCCTGCCTGCCTGTCTGTCTGTCTGTCTGTCTGCCTGCCTGTCTGCCTGCCTGCCTGCCTGCCTGCCTGCCTGCCTGTCTGTCTGTCTGTCTGTCTGTCTGTCTGTCTGTCTGTCTGTCTGTCTGTCTGTCTGTCTGTCATTAAATGGATCAGCTGACTTGACACTCTTGCTTCTTTTGCACTAACACACACACACACGTGTCTTTTCTTACCAGCACGGACCTGCCGATAGACGTTTTGTAGAGTTTGTTTTATTACATCTTTTACAACTGCATGTCGCTCTGAATAAGAGTGTCTGCTAAATGACTCAAATGGAAATGTAATGTACAGGTAATGAGGGAGAGAGGAGGACATGACGAGTGGATGAGAAGCGGAGTAGGAGAAGAGGGAGAGAGGAGGACAGGACGAGTGTATGAGAAGCGGAGAAGGAGAAGAGGGAGAGAGGAGGACAGGACGAGTGGATGAGAAGCGGAGCAGGAGAAGAGGGAGAGAGGAGGACAGGACGAGTGGAGGAGAAGCGGAGCAGGAGAAGAGGGAGAGAGGAGGACAGGACGAGTGGATGAGAAGCGGAGCAGGAGAAGAGGGAGAGAGGAGGACAGGACGAGTGGATGAGAAGCGGAGCAGGAGGAGAGGGAGAGAGGAGGACAGGACGAGTGGATGAGAAGCGGAGTAGGAGAAGAGGGAGAGAGGAGGACAGGACGAGTGGATGGGAAGCGGAGCAGGAGAAGAGGGAGAGAGGAGGACAGGACGAGTGGATGAGAAGCGGAGCAGGAGAAGAGGGAGAGAGGAGGACAGGACGAGTGGATGAGAAGCGGAGCAGGAGAAGAGGGAGAGAGGAGGACAGGACGAGTGGATGAGAAGCGGAGCAGGAGAAGAGGGAGAGAGGAGGACAGGACGAGTGGATGAGAAGCGGAGTAGGAGAAGAGGGAGAGAGGAGGACAGGACGAGTGGATGAGAAGCGGAGTAGGAGAAGAGGGAGAGAGGAGGACAGGACGAGTGGATGAGAAGCGGAGCAGGAGGAGAGGGAGAGAGGAGGACAGGACGAGTGGATGAGAAGCGGAGCAGGAGAAGAGGGAGAGAGGAGGACAGGACGAGTGGATGAGAAGCGGAGCAGGAGAAGAGGGAGAGAGGAGGACTGGATGAGAAGCGGAGCAGGAGAAGAGGGAGAGAGGAGGACAGGACGAGTGGATGAGAAGCGGAGCAGGAGAAGAGGGAGAGAGGAGGACTGGATGAGAAGCGGAGCAGGAGAAGAGGGAGAGAGGAGGACTGGATGAGAAGCGGAGCAGGAGAAGAGGGAGAGAGGAGGACAGGACGAGTGGATGAGAAGCGGAGCAGGAGAAGAGGGAGAGAGGAGGACAGGACGAGTGGATGAGAAGCGGAGCAGGAGAAGAGGGAGAGAGGAGGACAGGACGAGTGGATGAGAAGCGGAGCAGGAGAAGAGGGAGAGAGGAGAACAGGACGAGTGGATGAGAAGCGGAGCAGGAGAAGAGGGAGAGAGGAGGACAGGACGAGTGGATGGGAAGCGGAGCAGGAGAAGAGGGAGAGCGGAGGACAGGACGAGTGGATGAGAAGCGGAGCAGGAGAAGAGGGAGAGAGGAGGACAGGACGAGTGGATGAGAAGCGGAGCAGGAGGAGAGGGAGAGAGGAGGACAGGACGAGTGGAGGAGAAGCGGAGCAGGAGAAGAGGGAGAGAGGAGGACAGGACGAGTGGATGAGAAGCGGAGCAGGAGAAGAGGGAGAGAGGAGGACAGGACGAGTGGATGAGAAGCGGAGCAGGAGGAGAGGGAGAGAGGAGGACAGGACGAGTGGATGAGAAGCGGAGAAGGAGAAGAGGGAGAGAGGAGGACAGGACGAGTGGATGAGAAGCGGAGCAGGAGAAGAGGGAGAGAGGAGGACTGGATGAGAAGCGGAGCAGGAGAAGAGGGAGAGAGGAGGACTGGATGAGAAGCGGAGCAGGAGAAGAAGGAGAGAGGAGAACAGGACGAGTGGATGAGAAGCGGAGCAGGAGAAGAGGGAGAGAGGAGGACAGGACGAGTGGATGAGAAGCGGAGCAGGAGAAGAGGGAGAGAGGAGGACAGGACGAGTGGATGAGAAGCGGAGCAGGAGGAGAGGGAGAGAAAAGGACAGGACGAGTGATTGGGAAGCGGAGCAGGAGAAGAGGGAGAGAGGAGGACAGGACGAGTGGATGAGAAGCGGAGAAGGAGAAGAGGGAGAGAGGAGGACTGGATGAGAAGCGGAGCAGGAGAAGAGGGAGAGAGGAGGACAGGACGAGTGGATGAGAAGCGGAGCAGGAGAAGAGGGAGAGAGGAGGACAGGACGAGTGGATGAGAAGCGGAGCAGGAGGAGAGGGAGAGAGGAGGACAGGACGAGTGGATGGGAAGCGGAGTAGGAGAAGAGGGAGAGAGGAGGACAGGACGAGTGGATGAGAAGCGGAGCAGGAGACGAGGGAGAGAGGAGGACAGGACGAGTAGATGAGAAGTAGAGCAGGAGGAGAGGGAGAGAGGAGGACTGGATGAGAAGCGGAGCAGGAGAAGAGGGAGAGAGGAGGACTGGATGAGAAGCGGAGCAGGAGAAGAGGGAGAGAGGAGGACAGGACGAGTGGATGGGAAGCGGAGCAGGAGGAGAGGGAGAGAGGAGGACAGGACGAGTGGATGAGAAGCGGAGGAGAGGGAGAGAGGAGGACAGGACGAGTGGATGAGAAGCGGAGCAGGAGAAGAGGGAGAGAGGAGGACAGGACGAGTGGATGAGAAGCGGAGCAGGAGAAGAGGGAGAGAGGAGGACAGGACGAGTGGATGGGAAGCAGAGCAGGAGAAGAGGGAGAGAGGAGGACAGGACGAGTGGATGGGAAGCAGAGCAGGAGAAGAGGGAGAGAGGAGGACAGGACGAGTGGATGGGAAGCAGAGCAGGAGAAGAGGGAGAGAGGAGGACAGGACGAGTGGATGGGAAGCGGAGCAGGAGAAGAGGGAGAGAGGAGGACAGGACGAGTGGATGGGAAGCAGAGCAGGAGAAGAGGGAGAGAGGAGGACAGGACGAGTGGATGAGAAGCGGACTGCCCACAGTGAGGCATGAGGAGCAGCAGTAATCATTGTTCCCACTGACTGCCCACAGTGAGGCATGAGGAGCAGCAGTAATCATTGTTCCCACTGACTGCCCACAGTGAGGCATGAGGAGCAGCAGTAATCATTGTTCCCACTGACTGCCCACAGTGAGGCATGAGGAGCAGCAGTAATCATTGTTCCCACTGACTGCCCACAGTGAGGCATGAGGAGCAGCAGTAGTCATTGTTCCCACTGACTGCCCACAGTGAGGCATGAGGAGCAGCAGTAATCATTGTTCCCACTGACTGCCCACAGTGAGGCATGATGAGGAGCAGCAGTAATCATTGCCACTGACTGCAGGCTCCAGGAGTCTATAGATGTGTTGTTTCTTCTTTATCATTCTACTGTACAGTGGCAAGAAAAAGTATGTGAACCCTTTGGAATTACCTGGATTTGTGCATAAATTGGTCATCAAATTTGATCTGATCTTCATCTAAGTCACAATAATAGACAAACGTAGTGTGTTTAAGCTAATAACACACAAATTATTGTATTTTTCTTGTCTATGTTGAATACATCATTTAAACATTCACAGTGTAGGTTGGAAAAAGTATGTGAACCCCTAGGCTAATGACTTCTCCAAAAGCTAATTGGAGTCAGGAGTCAGCTAACCTGGAGTCCAATCACTGAGGCGAGATTGGAGATGTTGGTTAGAGCTGCCTTGCCCTATAAAAAACACTCACAAAATGTGAATATGCTATTCACAAGAAGCATTGCCTGGTGTGAACCATGCCTCGAACAAAAGAGATCTCAGAAGACCTAAGATTAAGAATTGTTGCCTTGCATAAAGCTGGAAAGTGTTCCAAAAGTATCTCTAAAAGCCTTGATGTGCATCAGTCCACGGTAAGATAAATTGTTTATAAATGGAGAAAGTTCAGCACTGTTGCTACTCTCCCTAGGACTGGCCGTCCTGCAAAGATGACTGCAAGAGCACAGCGCAGAATGCTCAATGAGGTTAAGAAGAATCCTAGAGTGTCAGCTAAAGACTTACAGAAATCTCTGGAACATGCTAACATCTCTGTTGACGAGTCTACGATACGTAAAACACTAAACAAGAACGGTGTTCATGGGAGGACACCATGGAAGAAGCCACTGCTGTCCAAAGAAAACATTGCTGCACGTCTGAAGTTTGCAAAAGACCACCTGGATGTTCCACAGCGCTACTGGCAAAATATTCTGTTGACAGATGAAACCAAAGTTGTGTTGTTTGGAAGGAACACACAACACTATGTGTGGAGAAAAAAAGGCACAGCACACCAACATCAAAACCTCATCCCAACTGTAAAGTATGGTGGAGGGAGCATCATGGTTTGGGGCTGCTTTGCTGCCTCAGGGCCTGGACAGCTTGCTATCATCGACGGACACATGAATTCCCAAGTTTATCAAGACATTTTGCAGGAGAATGTAAGGCTATCTGTCCGCCAATTGAAGCTCAACAGAAGTTAGGTGATGCAACAGGACAGCAACCCAAACTAAAGAAGTAAATCAACAACAGAATGGCTTGAAAAGAAGAAAATACACCTTCTGGACTGGAGTGGCCCAGTCAGAGGCCTGACCTCAACCCGATTGAGATGCTGTGGCATGACCTCAAGAGAGCGGTACACACCAGACATCCCAACAATATTGTGGAACTGAAACAGTTTTGTAAAGAGGAATGGTCCAAAATTCCTCCTGACCGTTGTGTAGGTCAGATCCGCAACTACAGAAAACGTTTGGTAGAGGTTATTACTGTCAAAGGAGGGTCAACCATTTATTAAATCTCAAGGGTTCACATACTTTTCCCACCCTGCACTCAGTGTTTACACAGTGTGTTCAATAAAGACATCAAAATGTATAATTGTTTGTGTGTTATTAGTTTAAGCAGACTGTGTTTGTCTATTGCTGTGACCTTGATGAAGATCAGATGACATTTTATGACCAATTTATGCAGAAATCCACGTATTTCCAAAGGGTTCACATACTTTTTCTTGCCACTGTAAAATATCCAATCTATGTCTAGATACACGACTGGTAGACAAGACTAATGCTGGTCTCCCCACCCAAGTACATCACATCGCACGCACACACACACACACACACAAACTGGATCATGCAGGCCAGTCTTTGCTCTCTCTTTAGTGTTCTTCTGCTATGGTAAAGACCTCAGTTACACCTAGTATGGATCAATACACCTCTCTCTGTCTCAAATTCAAGTTCAAGCTGCTTTATTTGCATGAAAAACATAGCGTCAATATTGCCAAAGCAACAATGTATACAATATACATTGTAATAATAACAAATTGGGTAATCTAATGGATTTTGTTTGTTTTTAATGACTGATTCAAGGATGTTCAATTTTTCTTTAACTTCTAATTAGTTCTGTTGTAAGTGTAACGATCGTCTTCGGGAGAAAGAGAGGAGGACCAAGGCGCAGCGTGAAAAGTATCCATTTTAATAGAATACGTTAAACAAACAAACAAAATAACGATAAACGAGAATAACACGAAACGAAACAGTTCTGTCTGGTGCAGACACACAAAGACTGAAAATAACCACCCACAAAACCCAACACAAAACAGGCTACCTAAATATGGTTCCCAATCAGAGACAACACAAAACACCTGCCTCTGATTGAGAACCATATCAGGCCAAACAGAGAAAACCAACACAGAAATAGAAAACATAGATTACCCACCCAACTCACGCCCTGACCATACTAAATAAAGACAAAAACAAAGGAAATAAAGGTCAGAACGTGACAGTACCCCCCCCCCCCCAAGGCGCGGACTCCGGCCGCAAAACCTGAACCTATAGGGGAGGGTCTGGGTGGGCATCTGTCCGCGGTGGAGGCTCTGGCGCTGGACGTGGACCCCACTCCACCATTGTCATTACCCGCTTCCGTGGCCTCCTAGAAACGGCGACCCTCGCCGCCGACCTAGGACTGGCAACCCTACTAAATGGCCCCACTGGACTGAGGGGCAGCTCCGGACTGAGGGGCAGCTCAGGACTGAGGGGCAGCTCAGGACTGAGGGGCGGCTCCGGCGGCTCTTGACTGGCGGGCGGCTCCGGCGGCTCCTGACTGGCGGGCGGCTCCGGCGGCTCCTGACTGGCGGGCGGCTCCGGCGGCTCCTGACTGGCGGGCGGCTCCGGCGGCTCCTGACTGGCGGGCGGCTCCGGCGGCTCCTGACTGGCGGGCGGCTCCGGCGGCTCCTGACTGGCGGGCGGCTCCGGCGGCGCTGGACAGACGGGCGGCTCTGGCGGCGCTGGACAGACTGGCGGCTCCGGCGGCGCTGGACAGACGGGCGGCTCCGGCGGCGCTGGACAGACTGGCGGCTCCGGCGGCGCTGGACAGACGGGCGGCTCCGGCGGCACTGGACAGACGGGCGGCTCCGGCGGCGCTGGACAGACGGGCGGCTCAGGCGGCGCTGGACAGACGGGAGACCCTGGCGGCGCATGACAGATGGAAGACTCAGGTGGCGCTGGACAGACGGGAGCACCTGTAGTGAGGAGACAGAGAGACAGCCTGGTGCGGGGGGCTGCCACCAGAGGGCTGGTGCGTGGAGGTGGCACCGGATAGACCGGACCATGGAGGCGCACTGCAGGTCTTGAGCACCGAACCTGCCCAACCCTACCTGGCTGAATGCTCCCCGTAGCCAAGCCAGTGCGGCGAGGTGGAATAGGCCGCACTGGGCTGTGCTGGCGAACCGGGGACACCATGCGTACGGCCGGTGCCATGTACCCCGGCCCGAGGAGACGCACTGGAGACCAGATGCGTTGAGCCGGCTTCATGGCACCTGGCTCGATGCCCACTCTAGCCCGGCCGATACTAGGCGCTACTACGTACCGCACCGGGCTATGCCTGCTCTCCGGGGACACCGTGCGCCTCACGGCATAACATGGTGCCTACCCGGTCCCTCTCTCTCCAATGTAAGCACGGGGAGTTGGCTCAGGTCTCCTACCTTGCTTAGCCACACTCCCCGTGTGCTCCCCCCAAGACATTTTTGGGGCTGCCTCTCTGGCTTCCAGCCGCGCTTACGTGCAGCCTCCTCATACCACCGCCTCTCCGCTTTCGCTGCCTCCAGCTCAGCTTTGGGGCGGCGATATTCACCAACCTGAGTCCAAGGTCCCTTGCCGTCCAGAATCTCCTCCCAGGTCCAGGAGTCCTCCGATCGCTGCTGCTGCTGCTGCTGTTACCACGCTGCTTGGTCCTTTTTTGGTGGGTGGTTCTGTAACGATCGTCTTCGGGAGAAAGAGAGGAGGACCAAGGCGCAGCGTGAAAAGTATCCATTTTAATAGAATACGTTAAACAAACAAACAAAATAACGATAAACGAGAATAACACGAAACGAAACAGTTCTGTCTGGTGCAGACACACAAAGACTGAAAATAACCACCCACAAAACCCAACACAAAACAGGCTACCTAAATATGGTTCCCAATCAGAGACAACACAAAGCACCTGCCTCTAATTGAGAACCATATCAGGCCAAACAGAGAAAACCAACACAGAAATAGAAAACATAGATTACCCACCCAACTCACGCCCTGACCATACTAAATAAAGACAAAAACAAAGGAAATAAAGGTCAGAACGTGACAGTAAGTCTTTTTGTGGGATGTTTTTGTATAGATGACCAAAACAAGTTTTACAAATTCATACATCTTGTATGGCTAATTCTTGTGGCTTTGTCGTGCTTAAATTGTTCCACATGTCCCAGAACTGATTTTGGTCAATTGCGTTTTCAATTTCATCAAGTGTCTTGTTGGTATAATTCAGTTTCTTACGTTTCAGTGTTTGTTTATACTGTTTCAGAGTTTCCATATTGTAGATCTGGGTTGTTTTGCTGCTTATGTTTTTCATTTGATATTTGTCTTAGGTCTTTTCTAATTGTATTACCTTCATTTTCAGAAACATTTGTTTTTTGTTTCTGTTACTGTCACGGCTGTCTAAGGGTGAGAGAGTGGACCAAGGCGCAGCGTGTGAAAAATACATCTTCTCTTTATTATTAAGAAGAAAAACGAAACAAAACAACAAATAGACGAACGTGAAGCTATATAAATGAACTAGGTGCACACATGCAACATAGAACATAGACACAGACAATTACCCACAAAACCAAAATGCCTATGACTGCCTTAAATATGGCTCTCAATCAAAGACAATGAACCACAGCTGCCTCTAATTGAGAACCAATCTAGGCAGCCATAGACATAACTAGACAACTACACTAGACACTACAAAAACACATACATTCCCCATGTCACACCCTGACCTAACTAAAATAATAAAGAAAACAAAGAATACTAAGGCCAGGGTGTGACAGTACCCCCCCCCAAAGGTGCGGACTCCGACCGCACAAACTGACATAGAAAGGGGAGGGTCCGGGGTGGGCCCCATCATGGCGGCGGCTCGGGTGCGGGACGTGGCCCCCACTCCACCATTGTCCATACCCGCTTTGGTAGCCTCCTCCAAATGGCCACCCTCCAAATACCCCCACCTAAAATAATAGGCCTCAGCAGGACAAGGGGCAGCACCGGGACAAGGGGCAGCACCGGGACAAGGGGCAGCCCCGGGATAAGGGGCAGCTCCGGACTGAAGGACGGCAGCTCCGGACTGAGGGGCGGATCCTGGCTGGCTGGCTCTGGCGGATCCTGGCTGGCTGATGGCTCTGGCGGATCCTGGCTGGCTGACGGCTCTGGCGGATCCTGGCTGGCTGACGGCTCTGGCGGATCCTGGCTGGCTGACGGCTCTGGCGGATCCTGGCTGGCTGACGGCTCTGGCGGATCCTGGCTGGCTGACGGCTCTGGCGGATCCTGGCTGGCTGACGGCTCTGGCGGATCCTGGCTGGCTGACGGCTCTGGCTGGTCTTGGCTGGCTGACGGCTCTGGCTGGTCTTGGCTGGCTGACGGCTCTGGCTGGTCATGTCTGGCTGACGGTTCTGGCTGGTCATGTCTGGCTGACGGCTCTGGCTGGTCATGTCTGGCTGACGGCTCTGGCTGGTCATGTCTGGCTGGCGGCTCTGGCTGGTCCTGTCTGGTTGGCGGCTCTGGCAGATGCTGTCTGGTTGGCGGCTCTGGCAGATCCTGTCTGGTTGGCGGCTCTGGCAGATCCTGTCTGGTTGGCGGCTCTGGCAGATCCTGTCTGGTTGGCGGCTCTGGCAGATCCTGACTGACGAATGGCTTTAGCGGCTCCTGACTGACTAACGGCTCTGACGGCTCGGGACAGACGGGCGGCTCTAATGGCTCTGTGCAGACGGATGGCTCAGATGGCGCTGGGTAGACGGATGGCTCAGATGGCGCTGGGTAGACGGATGGCTCAGATGGCGCTGGGTAGACGGATGGCTCAGATGGCGCTGGGTAGACGGATGGCTCAGATGGCGCTTGGTAGACGGATGGCTCAGATGGCGCTTGGTAGACGGATGGCTCAGATGGCGCTTGGCAGACGGATGGCTCAGATGGCGCTTGGCAGACGGGCAGTTCAGGCGCCGCTGGGCAGACGGCAGACTCTGGCCGGCTGAGACGCACTATAGGCCTGGTGCGTGGCGCCGGAACTGGAGGTACCGGGCTAAGGACACGCACCTTTAGGCTAGTGCGGGGAGCAGCAACAGGACGCACAGGACTCTGGGGACACACAGGAGGCTTGGTGCGTGGTGTAGGCACTGGTGGTAATGGGCTGGAGACACGCACCATAGGGCTAGTGCGTGGAGGAGGAACAGGGCTCTGGAAACGCACTGGAAGCCTGGTGCGTGGTGTAGGCACTGGTGGTACTGGGCTGGGGCGGGGAGGTGGCGCCGGAAATACCGGACCGTGCAGGCGTACTGGCTCCCTTGAGCACTGAGCCTGCCCAACCTTACCTGGTTGTATGCTCCCCGTCGCCCGACCAGTGCGGGGAGGTGGAATAACCCGCACCGGCCTATGTAGGCGAACCGGGGACACCATGCGTAAGGCTGGTGCCATGTAAGCCGGCCCGAGGAGACGCACTGGTGGCCAGATGCGTTGGGCCGGCTTCATGACATCCGGCTCAACGCTCAATCTAGCCCGGCCGATACGTGGAGCTGGAATGTACCGAACCGGGCTATGCACGCGTACAGGAGACACCATGCGCTCTACTGCGTAACACGGTGTCTGCCCGTACTCTCGCTCTCCACGGTTAGCCTGGGAAGTGGGCGCAGGTCTCCTACCTGCCCTCGGCCCACTACCTCTTAGCCCCCCCCCAAGAAAATTTTGGGTTGTACTCACGGGCTTCCAGCCTTGCTTCCGTGCTGCCTCATATCGCCGCCTCTCTGCTTTCGCTGCCTCCAGCTCAGCTTTGGGGCGGCGATATTCTCCTGGTTGAGCCCAAGGTCCCTTACCATCCAATTCGTCCTCCCATGTCCAGAAATCCTGTGTAGGTGGGTCCTGTTGCCGCTTGACACGCCGCTTGGTCCGATTTAGGTGGGTAATTCTGTCACGGCTGTCTAAGGGTGAGAGAGTGGACCAAGGCGCAGCGTGTGAAAAATACATTCTCTTTATTATTAAGAAGAAAAACGAAACAAAACAACAAATAGACGAACGTGAAGCTATATAAATGAACTAGGTGCACACATGCAACATAGAACATAGACACAGACAATTACCCACAAAACCCCAATGCCTATGACTGCCTTAAATATGGCTCTCAATCAGAGACAATGAACCACAGCTGCCTCTAATTGAGAACCAATCTAGGCAGCCATAGACATAACTAGACAACTACACTAGACACTACAAAAACACATACATTCCCCATGTCACACCCTGACCTAACTAAAATAATAAAGAAAACAAAGAATACTAAGGCCAGGGTGTGACAGTTACATTTATTTGGTATTCTCAAATGTACTTTCGATGCTGCTTTTTGGAATATGCAGTTGATGTTTAGAGTAGCTGAATTGACACCATCTTTATTGTTTTGGTATGGTGAGTTATTGAAAAAACTGTATAAAGTTCATCATTTCATTTGAGTTCAATGTTTCAATGAATCTCTCGGCACTGTTTTGAGCCCATCTGTACGATTGGTTTATGTTTTAGAATTTATTGGGCTGTTTTTTTAAATGAATATTGCTGGTTAATTTCTTCAGAAACATGATGATCTGACAATGGTGTCTGTGGTCTGACAGTGAATGCACTAATGGAGGAGGGGTCAATGTCCGTGATGGCATAATCGACTACACTTGTCCCAAGAGCTGAGCAGTAAGTAAACTGACCTAAAGAGTCCCCTCTGATTCTACCATTAAGCATGTACAGGCCTAAGGCTCGACAGAGATGCACTAACCCCTTTCCAATTTTTGTTCAGTATTTGGTCAGGACTGTTTCTATTATTTATAATAGGGCTACTGTACAAGGAGGGGTGTCCAAATATGTGGTGGTTACCTCCCGCATCAGTGTAGTCAGGCTCAGAACCTGTTCTTGCATTGAAATCTCCACAAAGAAGCACTTTACCCTCTGCCTGAAATTGAATGATTTCTGTATGGAGATTGTCAAAAAATGTATCATCATAATATGATGACTCTGAAGGAGGCGCATAAGCTGCACATATGTATACATCATTGTCACAATAAACTGTACCCTTGTTAAAGTTTTAGCCAAATGTGATTAGTACCTTTTTTCATTTAGTTCAGTGCCAAGTCCTGCTTATGTCACATGATGATTCCACCTGAGTCCTGGCCCTGTTTAACATTTTTATGTTTGATTGATGGTAGTAAACTTTCTCTTTTTTCGAGAGCCATGCGTCCTCCGAAACACAACCCAACCAAGCCGCACTGCTTCTTGACACAATACACATCCAACCCGGAAGCCAGCCGCACCAATGTGTCGGAGGAAACACCGTACACCTGGCGACCTGGTCAGCGTGCACTGCGCCCGGCCCGCCACATGAGTCTCTAGTGCGCTATGAGACAAGGATATCCTTGCCGGCCAAACCCTCCCTAACCCGGACGACGCTATGCCAATTGTGCGCCGCTCCATTGGCCTCCCAGTCGAGGCCGGCTGCGACAGAGCCTGGGCTCGAACCCAGAATCTCTGGTGGCACAGCGCCACCCGGGAGGCGTAGTAAACTTTCTCTATAGCCTGAGGGACACTGAGTATCTATGTCTCCACGACACCATATTTCCAGTTGGATTATGATGTCCTGTCCCTTGATGTTTTTAATCAATTCTGGATTTGTTGTTTTATAACCAAAATGTGAAGAATATAGGCCTTGGATATACCTAGAGCTGATAGTTAATGATCTCACTTATAATAAGTGATATTCACTGGTTTGAGTAAAGTACATAGAAAACAAACTAAATAATATATATATATACAGTGGGGAGAACAAGTATTTGATACACTGCCGATATTGCAGGTTTTCCTACTTACAAAGCATGTAGAGGTCTGTAATTTTTATCATAGTTACACTTCAACTGTGAGAGACGCAATCTAAAACAAAAATCCAGAAAATCACATTGTATGATTTTTAAGTAATTAATTTGCATTTTATTGCATGACATAAGTATTTGATCACCTACCAACCAGTAAGAATTCCGGCTCTCACAGACCTGTTCGTTTTTCTTTAAGAAGCCCTCCTGTTCTCCACTCATTACCTGTATTAACTGCAACTGTTTGAACTCGTTACCTGTATAAAAGACACCTGTCCACACACGCAATCAAACAGACTCAAACCTCTCCACAATGGCCAAGACCAGAGAGCTGTGTAAGGACATCAGGGATAAAATTGTAGACCTGCACAAGGCTGGGATGGACTACAGGACAATAGGCAAGCAGCTTGGTGAGAAGGCAACAACTGTTGGCGCAATTATTAGAAAATGGAAGAAGTTCAAGATGACGGTCAATCACCCTTGGTCTGGGGCTCCATGCAAGATCTCACCTCGTGGGGCATCAATGATCATGAGGAAGGTGAGGGATCAGCCCAGAACTACACGGCAGGACCTGGTCAATGACCTGAAGAGAGCTGGGACCACAGTCTCAAAGAAAACCATTAGTAACACACTACGCTGACATGGATTAAAATCCTGCAGCGCACGCAAGGTCCCCCTGCTCTAGCCAGCGCATGTCCAGGCCCGTCTGAAGTTTGCCAATGACCATCTGGATGATCCAGAGGAGGAATGGGAGAAGGTCATGTGGTCTGATGAGACAAAAATATAGCTTTTTGGTCTAAACTCCACTCGCCGTGTTTGGAGGAAGAAGAAGGATGAGTACAACCCCAAGAACACCATCCCAACCGTGAAGCATGGAGGTAGAAACATCATTCTTTGGGAATGCTTTTCTGCAAAGGGGACAGGACGACTGCACCGTATTGAGGGGAGGATGGATGGGGCCATGTATCACAAGATCTTGGCTAACAACCTCCTTCCCTCAGTAAGAGCATTGAAGATGGGTCGTGGCTGGGTCTTCCAGCATGACAACGACCCGAAACACACAGCCAGGGCAACTAAGGAGTGGCTCCGTAAGAAGCATCTCAAGGTCCTGGAGTGGCCTAGCCAGTCTCCAGACCTGAACCCAATAGAAAATCTTTGGAGGGAGCTGAAAGTCCGTATTGCCCTGCGACAGCCCCGAAACCTGAAGGATCTGGAGAAGGTCTGTATGGAGGAGTGGGCCAAAATCCCTGCTGCAGTGTGTGCAAACCTGGTCAAGAACTACAGGAAATGTATGATCTCTGTAATTGCAAACAAAGGTTTCTGTACCAAATATTAAGTTCTGCTTTTCTGATGTATCAAATACTTATTTCATGCAATAAAATGCAAATTAATTACTTAAAAATCATACAATGTGATTTTCTGGATATTTGTTTTAGATTCTGTCTCTCACAGTTGAGGTGTACCTATGATAAAAATTACAGACCTCTACATGCTTTGTAAGTAGGAAAACCTGCAAAATCGGCAGTGTATCAAATACTTGTTCTCCCCACTGTATATATATATATATATATATATATATATATACAGTATATAGACATACACACACACACCATTACATATCATTATTATTATAATACCAGTGTCAATAAAATAAAGAATAGTTTTAAACAAATTAATAAGAATGGAATTAGATTGCACAAAAGACAAGTACAATGCAAGCTGCAACCCTGTGTGTGAGTGCATGCGTGCGTGTGTGTGTGTGTGCGTGCGTGCGTGCGTGCGTGCGCGTGCGTGTGCGTGCGTGCGTGCGTGTGCGTGCGTGCGTGTGTGTGAGTGTGAATTAAAGGGTCTGTCTAGCCCAGTAGTCTGCATATTAGATGCAGTAGTTGGCACACCTCTCCTATCTCCGATTGTTCTAGGTGTCTGTAGGCTGATGATCTGAAAGATACATGGTGTGGACTGCATCATGTGGTGTACTTCTCTGAAGGACAGTGTTCTGACCGACCCTGGAGTAGTGGTCAGAGCTGTGGTGTGATGGGCCTGGTCTAGTAGAGCTGTGTTATGATGGGCCTGTGTTATCATGCCAGGTAGTCCTGAGGCATGGTCCTAGGGCTCAGGTCCTCCGAGAGAGAGAAAGAAAGAAAGAAAGAGAGAAAGAGAGAATTAGAGAGAGCATACTTAAATTCACACAGGACGCCGGATAAAACAGGAGAAATACTCTAGATATAACAGACTGACCCTAGCCACCCGACACAAACTACTGCAGCATAAATACAGGAGGCTGAGACAGGAGGGGTCAGGAGACACTGTGGCCCCATCCAATGATACCCCCGGACAGGGCCAAACAGGCAGGATATAACCCCACCCACTTTGCCAAAGCACAGCCTCCACACCACTAGAGGGATATCTTCAACCACCAACTTACCATCCTGAGTCAAGGCCGAGTATAGCCCACAAAGATCTCCGCCATGGCACAAACCAGGGGGGGCGCCAACCCAGACAGGAAGATCACGTCAGTGACTCAACCCACTCAAGTGACGCACCCCTCCTAGGGACGGCATGGAAGAGCACCAGTAAGCCAGTGACTCAGCCTCTGTAATAGGGTTAGAGGCAGAGAATCCCAGTGGAGAGAGGGGAACCGGCCAGGCAGAGACAGCAAGGGCGATTCGTTGCTCCAGAGCCTTTCCGTTCACCTTCACACTCCTGGGCCAGACTACACTCAATCATATGACCTACTGAAGAGATGAGTCTTCAGTAAAGACTTAAAGGTTGAGACCGAGTCTGCGTCTCTCACATGGGTAGGCAGACCATTCCATAAAAATTGAGCTCTATAGGAGAAAGCCCTGCCTCCAGCTGTTTGCTTAGAAATTCTAGGGACAATTAGGAGGCCTGCGTCTTGGGACCGTAGCGTACGTGTAGGTATGTACGGCAGGACCAAATTGGAAAGATAGGTAGGAGCAAGCCCATGTAATGCTTTGTAGGTTAGCAGTAAAACCTTGAAATCAGCCCTTGCCTTAACAGGAAGCCAGTGTAGGGAGGCTAGCACTGGAGTAATATGATCAAATTATTTGGTTCTAGTCAGGATTCTAGCAGCCGTGTTTAGCACTAACTGAAGTTTATTTAGTGCTTTATCCGGGTAGCCGGAAAGTAGAGCATTGCAGTAATCTAACCTAGAAGTAACAAAAGCATGGATTAATTTTTCTCCATTTTTGGACAGAAAGTTTCAGATTTTTGCAATGTTACGAAGATGGAAAAAGCTGTCCTTGAAACAGTCTTGATATGTTCGCCAAAAGAGAGATCAGGGTCCAGAGTAACGCCGAGGTCCTTCACAGTTTTATTTGAGACGACTGTACAACCATCAATATTAATTGTCAGATTCAACAGAAGATCTCTTTGTTTCTTGGGACCTAGAACAAGCATCTCTGTTTTGTCCGAGTTTAAAAGTAGTACGTTTGCAGCCATCCACTTCCTTATGTCTGAAACACAGGCTTCTAGCGAGGGCAATTTTGGGGCTTCACCATGTTTCATTGAAATGTACAGCTGTGTGTCATCCGCATAGCAGTGAAAGTTAACATTATGTTTTCGAATGATATCCCCAAGAGGTAAAATATATAGTGAAAACAATAGTGGTCCTAAAACGGAACCTTGAGGAACACCGAAATTTACAGTTGATTTGTCAGAGGACAAACCATTCACAGAGACAAACTGATATCTTTCCGACAGATAAGATCTAAACCAGGCCAGAACTTGTCCGTGTAGACCAATTTGGGTTTCCAATCTCTCCAAAAGAATGTGGTGATCGATGGTATCAAAAGCAGCACTAAGGTCTAGGAGCACGAGGACAGATGCAGAGCCTCAGTCTGACACAATTAAAAGGTAATTTACCACCTTCACAAGTGCAGTCTTAGTGCTATGATTGGGTCTAAAACCAGATTGAAGCATTTCGTATACATTGTTTGTTGTTTTCTAAAATTTTTGAGAGGAATGGAAGATTCGATATAGGCCGATAGTTTTTTATATTTTCTGGGTCAAGGTTTGGCTTTTTCAAGAGAGGCTTTATTACTGCCACTTTTAGTGAGTTTGGTACACATCTGGTGGATAGAGAGCCGTTTATTATGTTCAACATAGGAGGGCCAAGCACAGGAAGCAGCTCTTTCAGTAGTTTAGTTTCAATAGGGTCCAGTATGCAGCTTGAAGGTTTAGAGGCCATGATTATTTTCATCATTGTGTCAAGAGATATAGTACTAAAACACTTAAGTGTCTCTCCCGATCCCAGGCCCTGGCAGAGCTGTGCAGATCCAGGACAGCTAAGCCCTGGAGGAATACGCAGATTTAAAGAGGAGTCCGTAATTTGCTTTCTAATGATCATGATCTTTTCCTCAAAGAAGTTCATGAATTTATTACTGCTGAAGTGAAAGCCATCCTCTCTTGGGGAATGCTGCTTTTTAGTTAGCTTTGCGACAGTATCAAAAATACATTTCGTATTGTTCTTATTTTCCTCAATTAAGTTGGAAAAATAGGATGATCGAGCAGCAGTGAGGGCTCTTCGATACTGCACGGTACTGTCTTTCCAAGCTAGTCGGAAGACTTACAGTTTTGTGTGGCGCCATTTCTGTTCCAATTTTCTGGAAGCTTGCTTCAGAGCTCGGGTATTTTCTGTATACCAGGGAGCTAGTTTCTTATGACAAATGTTTTTAGTTTTTATGGGTGCAACTGCATCTAGGGTATTGCGCAAGGTTAAATTGAGTTCCTCAGTTAGGTGGTTAACTGATTTTTGTCCTCTGACGTCCTTGGGTAGGCAGAGGGAGTCTGGAAGGGCATCAAGGAATCTTTGGGTTGTCTGAGAATTTATAGCACGACTTTTGATGCTCCTTGGTTGGGGTCTGAGCAGATTATTTGTTGCGATTGCAAACGTAATAAAATGGTGGTCCGATTGTCCAGGATTATGAGGAAAAACATTAAGATCCACAACATTTATTCCATGGGACAAAACTAGGTCCAGAGTATGACTATGACAGTGAGTAGGTCCAGACACATGTTGGACAAAACCCACTGAGTCGATGATGGCTCCGAAATACTTTTGGAGTGGGTCTGTGGACTTTCTATGTGAATATTAAAATCACCAAAAATTTGAATATTATCAGCTATGACTACAAGGTCCGATAGGAATTCAGGGAACTCAGTGAGGAACGCTGTATATGGCCCAGGAGGCCTGTAAACAGTAGCTTTAAAAAGTGATTGAGTAGGCTGCATAGATTTCATGACTAGAAGCTCAAAAGACGAAAACGTCTTTTTTATTTTTTTGTAAATTTAAATTTGCTATGGTAAATGTTAGCAACACCTCCGCCTTTGCGGGATGCACGGGGGATATGGTCACAAGTGTAACCAGGAGGTGAGGCCTCATTTAACACAGTAAATTCATCAGGCTTAAGCCATGTTTCATTTAGGCCAATCACATCAAGATTATGATCAGTGATTAGTTCATTGACTATAACTGCCTTTGACGCTAGGGATCTAACATTAAGTAGCCCTATTTTAAGATGTTATGTATCACGATCTCTTTCAATAATGGCAGGAATGGAGGAGGTCTTTATTCTGGTGAGATTGCTAAAGCGAACACCGCCATGTTTAGTTTTGCCCAACCTAGGTCGAGGCACAGACACTGGTCTCAATGGGGATAGCTGAGCTGACTACACTGACTGTGCTACTGGCAGACTCCACTAAGCTGGCAGGCTGGCTAACAGCCTGCTGCCTGGCCTGCACCCTATTTCATTGTGGAGCTAGAGGAGTTAGAGCCCTGTCTATGTTGGTAGATAAGATGAGAGCACCCCTCCAGCTAGGATGGAGTCTGTCACTCCTCAACAGGCCAGGCTTGGTCCTGTTTGTGGGTGAGTCCCAGAAAGAGGGCCAATTATCTACAAACTCTATCTTTTGGGAGGGGCAGAAAACAGTTTTCAACCAGCGATTGAGTTGAGTGAGACTGCTGTAGAGCTCATCACTCCCCCTAACTGGGAGGGGGCCAGGACAATTACTCGATGCCGACACATCTTACTAGCTGTTTTACATGCTCAAGCTATGTTGCGCTTGGTGACATCTGACTGTTTCATCCTAACATCGTTGGTGCCGACGTGGATAACGATATCTCTATACTCTCTACACTCGCCAGTTTTAGCTTTAGCCAGCACCATCTTCAGATTAGCCTTAACGTCGGTAGTCCTGCCCCCTGGTAAACAGTGTATGATCGCTGGATGATTCATTTTAAGTCTAATACTGCGGGTAACGGAGTCGCCAATGACTAGGGTTTTCAATTTGTCAGAGCTAATGGTGGGAAGCTTCGGCGTCTCAGACCCCGTAACTGGAGGAGTAGAGACCAGAGAAGGCTCGGCCTCAGACTCCGACTCGCTGCTTAATGGGGATAACCGGTTGAAAGTTTCTGTCGGCTGAATGAGCGACACTGGTTGAGCATTCCTACAGCATTTCTTGCCAGAAGCCATGAGAAAGTTGTCCGGCTGCGGGGACCGTGCGAGGGGATTTGTACTAACGTTACTATCTGCACTTACTGGTGGCACAGACGCTCTTTCATCCTTTCCTACACTGAAATTACCCTTGCCTAACGATTGCGTCTGAAGCTGGGCTTGCAGCACAGCTATCCTCGCCGTAAGGCGATCGTTCTCCTGTATATTATGAGTACAGCGACTGCAATTAGAAGGCATCATGTTAATGTTACTACTTAGCTTCGGCTGTTGGAGGTCCTGACGAACCATGTCCAGATAAAGCGTCTGGAGTGAAAAAGTTGAATGAAAAAAAGTTGAGTGAGGGAAAAACAGAAAATATAAACGGTAATTAAAAAGTAAACACCGTAAAGTTGTCGGGTAGCAAAATAAGGTTGGCAACAAAACGCACAGCAACATAAACAAATCTGCAAGTTGTGACCGGAAATGCCACGCTCAGTTAGACAAATGACACGCTCAGTTAGACAAATGATGGACCTGGTCCAGTAGAGCTGTGTTGTGATGGGACGGGTCTAGTAGAGCTGTGTTGTGATGGGCATGGTCTAGTAGAGCTGTGTTGTGATGGGCCTGGTCTAGTAGAGCTGTGTTGTGATGGGCCTGGTCTAGTAGAGCTGTGTTGTGATGGGCCTGGTCTAGTAGAGCTGTGTTGTGATGGGCCTGGTCTAGTAGAGCTGTGTTGTGATGGGCCTGGTCTAGTAGAGCTGTGTTGTGATGGGCCTGGTCTAGTAGAGCTGTGTTGTGATGGGACGGGTCTAGTAGAGCTGTGTTGTGATGGGCCTGGTCTAGTAGAGCTGTGATGGGCCTGGTCTAGTAGAGCTGTGATGGGCCTGGTCTATTAGAGCTGTGTTGGGCCTGGTCTAGTAGAGCTGTCTTGGGCCTGGTCTAGTAGAGCTGTGTTGGGCCTGGTCTAGTAGAGCTGTGATGGGCCTGGTCTAGTAGAGCTGTGATGGGCCTGGTCTAGTAGAGCTGTGTTGGGCCTGGTCTAGTAGAGCTGTGTTGGGCCTGGTCTAGTAGAGCTGTGATGGGCCTGGTCTAGTAGAGCTGTGATGGGCCTGGTCTAGTAGAGCTGTGATGGGCCTGGTCTAGTAGAGCTGTGATGGGCCTGGTCTAGTAGAGCTGTGTTGGGCCTGGTCTATTAGAGCTGTGTTGGGCCTGGTCTAGTAGAGCTGTGTTGGGCCTGGTCTAGTAGAGCTGTGTTGGGCCTGGTCTAGTAGAGCTGTGATGGGCCTGGTCTAGTAGAGCTGTGATGGGCCTGGTCTAGTAGAGCTGTGTTGGGCCTGGTCTAGTAGAGCTGTGTTGGGCCTGGTCTAGTAGAGCTGTTGTGATGGGCCTGGTCTAGTAGAGCTGTGTTGGGCCTGGTCTAGTAGAGCTGTTGTGATGGGCCTGGTCTAGTAGAGCTGTGTTGGGCCTGGTCTAGTAGAGCTGTGTTGGGCCTGGTCTAGTAGAGCTGTTGTGATGGGCCTGGTCTAGTAGAGCTGTGTTGGGCCTGGTCTAGTAGAGCTGTGTTGGGCCTGGTCTAGTAGAGCTGTGCTGGGCCTGGTCTATTAGAGCTGTGTTGGGCCTGGTCTAGTAGAGCTGTTGTGATGGGCCTGGTCTATTAGAGCTGTGTTGGGCCTGGTCTAGTAGAGCTGTGATGGGCCTGTTCTAGTAGAGCTGTTGTGATGGGCCTGGTCTAGTAGAGCTGTGATGGGCCTGGTCTAGTAGAGCTGTGTTGGGCCTGGTCTAGTAGAGCTGTGATGGGCCTGGTCTAGTAGAGCTGTATTGGGCCTGGTCTAGTAGAGCTGTATTGGGCCTGGTCTATTAGAGCTGTGTTGGGCCTGGTCTATTAGAGCTGTGTTGGGCCTGGTCTAGTAGAGCTGTGTTGGGCCTGGTCTAGTAGAGCTGTGATGGGCCTGGTCTAGTAGAGCTGTGTTGGGCCTGGTCTAGTAAAGCTGTATTGGGCCTGGTCTAGTAGAGCTGTGATGGGCCTGGTCTAGTAGAGCTGTGATCGGCCTGGTCTAGTAGAGCTGTTGTGATGGGCCTGGTCTAGTAGAGCTGTGTTGGGCCTGGTCTAGTAGAGCTGTGATGGGCCTGGTCTAGTAGAGCTGTATTGGGCCTGGTCTAGTAGAGCTGTATTGGGCCTGGTCTAGTAGAGCTGTGATGGGCCTGGTCTAGTAGAGCTGTGATGGGCCTGGTCTAGTAGAGCTGTGTTGGGCCTGGTCTAGTAGAGCTGTGTTGGGCCTGGTCTAGTAGAGCTGTGTTGGGCCTGGTCTATTAGAGCTGTGTTGGGCCTGGTCTAGTAGAGCTGTGTTGGGCCTGGTCTAGTAGAGCTGTGTTGGGCCTGGTCTAGTAGAGCTGTGTTGGGCCTGGTCTATTAGAGCTGTGTTGGGCCTGGTCTATTAGAGCTGTGTTGGGCCTGGTCTATTAGAGCTGTGTTGGGCCTGGTCTAGTAGAGCTGTGTTGGGCCTGGTCTAGTAGAGCTGTGTTGGGCCTGGTCTAGTAGAGCTGTGTTGGGCCTGGTCTAGTAGAGCTGTGTTGGGCCTGGTCTAGTAGAGCTGTGTTGGGCCTGGTCTAGTAGAGCTGTGTTGGGCCTGGTCTAGTAGAGCTGTGTTGGGCCTGGTCTAGTAGAGCTGTTGTGTTGGGCCTGGTCTAGTAGAGCTGTTGTGTTGGGCCTGGTCTATTAGAGCTGTATTGGGCCTGGTCTATTAGAGCTGTGTTGGGCCTGGTCTAGTAGAGCTGTGTTGGGCCTGGTCTAGTAGAGCTGTGTTGGGCCTGGTCTAGTAGAGCTGTGTTGGGCCTGGTCTAGTAGAGCTGTGTTGGGCCTGGTCTAGTAGAGCTGTGTTGGGCCTGGTCTAGTAGAGCTGTGTTGGGCCTGGTCTAGTAGAGCTGTGTTGGGCCTGGTCTAGTAGAGCTGTGTTGGGCCTGGTCTAGTAGAGCTGTTGTGTTGGGCCTGGTCTAGTAGAGCTGTGTTGGGCCTGGTCTAGTAGAGCTGTGTTGGGCCTGGTCTAGTAGAGCTGTGTTGGGCCTGGTCTAGTAGAGCTGTGTTGGGCCTGGTCTAGTAGAGCTGTGTTGGGCCTGGTCTAGTAGAGCTGTGCTGTAATATGCCGTGCATGGCTGTTCTCTGCTGGGGATGGTGGAGGTACTGTTGTTTCAGAATGTGGGTCATGGGGCCTCTGTTGCTGGGGTGATGGGTGTGTGGGTCCCTGCCAAGTGTTGCCTCCTTTATGTCCTTGGCAAAGGTTCTGATACTGTCCTGATCAAGATGTACATTATCGTATAAGTGTTGACATGTCAGAGTGGGGTGATGAGCCGTTCTGACGTTGAGTAGTGAGGCACAGTCCACAGTGATCTGTTGATTTATTTTGTCGATTAACTTTCCTGGGAAGTCTTTTCTTGGTAGGAGGGTGGACACAACTATATTAGTTGTTGGGAACATAGCCTCTGCCCGTTCTGCCACTCTTCTCACTGCCCCAAATACATTTTCACCTTTGGCATGAAGGTGGTTTGTGCCAGTGTGGATGATGATGTTGTCAGGGATGTCAATCCTGGTCTGACTGAGTAGCTGCATTAAACTGTCAGTTGTAGGACACCAGAACTTATACACCTGCTGTCTAGGGAATCATCTTTCCTGGACTAAGAACTTCCCATTTGAATCAATAAAGATTGCAGTTGTGGGTGGTTGTCTGGGTGGAGCAGACTGGGAGGCTGGAGGAGACTGGGAGACTGGTAGGTTGACCTGGGCTGGAGGAGACTGGGAGGCTGGAGCAGACTGGAAGACTGGTAGGTTGACCTGGGCTGGAGGAGACTGGGAGGCTGGAGCAGACTGGAAGACTGGTAGGTTGACCTGGGCTGGAGGAGACTGGGAGGCTGGTAGGTTGACCTGGGCTGGAGCAGACTGGGAGGCTGGAGCAGACTGGGAGGCTGGAGCAGACTGGGAGACTGGTAGGTTGACCTGGGCTGGAGGAGACTGGGAGGCTGGTTCGCTGACCTGGGCTGGATCAGACTGGGAGGCTGGAGCAGACTGAGAGGCTGGTAGGTTGACCTGGGCTGGAGCAGACTGAGAGGTTGGTAGGTTGACCTGTGCTGGAGCAGACTGGGAGGCTGGTATTCTGAAAAATGTGTCTCTAATATGGTCATACATTTGGCAGGAGGTTAGGAAGTGCCGCTTCTCTCTCTCTCTCTCTCCCTAACACTCTATCTCTCATCTCGTCATCTGTACCTTACGCTCTCTCTGTGTCTCTCATCTCTCTCTGTCTCTCATCTCTTTCTCTTTCTGACTTTACGTAACACTCACTCTCTCTTTCCGCATTTCTCTATTCTTTACTCTCCTCTCCTCATCCTGTCTGATGGAGAAGACTTTTCACTGTGTGTTGGACTGTGTTTTTTTAGTGTGAGTCATGACAGTCTCATCAGGGATTCTACACTCCCTCCCAGTGGCCACTAAATCTGACCCCTGACCTCTAACCCTGTGGCTGTGATGTGTCACATGCATGAATGTAAGACAATCTAGTGTGTATGTGTGTGTGTGTGTGTGTGTGTGTGTGTGTGTGTGTGTGTGTGTGTGTGTGTGTGTGTGCGTGCATGCGTGCATGCGTGTGTGTGTATATGTGTGTGTGCGTGTGTATGTGTGTATGCGTCAGCGAGAAGTGGGATGATACAACACTTTAGCCTTTCAAATTATAGCCCGAAGAACAGAATAAATACATGGAGAGAGAGAAACAGACAGACAGAGAGAGATAGAGAGAAAGAGAGAACGAAAAAGCCTCATGCATAATATGTATGAATCTAGGATCCCTCAGAGCAAAATGCAGAATCATCAGAGAGAGAGAGAGAGAGAGAGAGAGAGAGAGAGAGAGAGAGAGAGAGAGAGAGAGACCGAGAGAGAGACAGAGAGACAGAGAGACAGAGAGAGAGAGAGAGAGAGAGAGAGAGAGAGAGAGAGAGAGAGAGAGAGAGAGAGAGAGAGAGAGAGAGACAGAGAGAGAGAGAGAGAGAGAGAGAGACAGTGCTATTGAGAAAGGCCGCCGTAGGCAGACATGGCTCTCAAGAGAAGACAGGCTATGTGCTCACTGCCCACAAAATGAGGTGGAAACTGAGCTGCACTTCCTAACCTCCTGCCCAATGTATGACCATATTAGAGAGACATATTTCCCTCAGATTACACAGATCCACAAAGAATTTGAAAACAAATCCAATTTTGATAAACTCCCATATCTACTGGGAGAAATTCCACAGTGTGCCATCACAGCAGCAAGATTTGTGACCTGTTGCCACAAGAAAAGGGCAACCAGTGAAGAACAAACACCATTGTAAATACAACCCATATTTATGCTTATTTATTTTAACTTGTGTGCTTTAACCATTTGTACATTGTTACAACACTGTATATATATAATATAACATTTGTAATGTCTTTATTGTTTTGAAACTTCTGTATGTGTAATGTTTACTGTTAATTTGTATTGTTTATTTCACTTTTGTATAATATCTACCTCACTTGCTTTGGCAATGTTAACACATGTTTCCCATGCCAATAAAGCCCCTTGAATTGAATTGAATTGAGAGAGAGAGAGAGAGAGAGAGAGAGAGAGAGAGAGAGAGAGAGAGAGAGAGAGACAGAGAGAGAGAGAGAGAGAGAGAGAGAGAGAGAGAGAGAGAGAGAGAGAGAGACAGAGAGAGAGAGAGAGAGAGAGAGAGAGAGAGAGAGAGAGAGAGAGAGAGAGAGAGAGAGAGAGAGAGTGTGTGTATAAGGGAGAGAGAGAGAGAAAGAGATGGCAGTGTTGCTTTGGCAATGTTAACATATGTTTCCCATGCCAATAAAGCCCCTTCAATTGAATTGAGAGAGAGAGTTGTGTAATTGTGTAAATGTAGCCACAGGGCGCTATCCTGTACTACAGACTGCAATGATGTGTGTCTATGAGTGAGTTATGTAAGCTGTTTTGTTGCATGAAGCAGAATGCATATTAACTTTACAGCTACTTCTGTCAGACTTAGTTGGAGATAAGGCTGGGGTTGAGATTGGGTTTTTATTAAATAATGGACTCGGATTTCTCCTCAGCACAACTCGTTCTTTCTCTCCCTCTCTAGTACACAAAAACACACACACACCCCGTAAAGTTTGACTTTTTAGCGTAATCCTCTTTACTCTGTCTTTTCACTAGCTATCTCAGCAGCCCTCTCTCCCGGCATCGTTATGTCAGAGTGTGACTGCCTGTGTGTGTGTGTCTAGCTGGTGTTAAGCCGAGGAGAAAGCTATTTCTATGCCAATTATTTTGTGTTCCTGTTCTTTGTCCTTCTCTGTGTGGTGTAGAGAGAGAGAGAGACAGAGAGAGAGAGAGAGACAGAGAGAGAGAGAGAGAGAGAGACAGAGAGAGAGAGAGAGAGACAGAGAGAGAGAGAGAGAGAGAGAGAGAGAGAGAGAGAGAGAGAGAGAGAGAGAGAGAGAGAGAGAGAGAGAGAGAGAGAGAGAGACCGAGAGAGAGACAGAGACAGAGACAGAGACAGAGACAGAGACAGAGACAGAGACACAGACACAGACACAGACACAGACACAGACACAGACACAGACACAGACACAGACACAGACAGAGACAGAGACAGAGACAGAGACAGAGAGATAAGAAGAAACACAGTGGAACCTGGAAATACCATCCAACACAAAACTGAGTAATATTCAGTCTGAAGCTACTTCTGAGGCTAGAAAGTAAAAGACAATGATCTCTAGGTAATGTTGTTATATGATGCTAAGTAAATAAGTATACTAAGCTACCAAGCTGCTAGGACAGAACAGACCTGGCGGCACCTTCAATTAGCACTGAAGTGTGAAGTCAGACGTGTGAAATCTCTTTGAGCCCATGTCAAGTCTCCTCCTGCTCCTCTCCTCCGGTGTTCGACTCCAACACTTCCATGATTACCTCCCCTATATCTGTCACTTCCTTAGTGCCATTCCCCAGGCAGTATTGACTATGTGTTTAATGTCTATACGCTACTCATGGTTCTTGTATTGTTCTGTGTTCCGTTTATAATTTAACTCACCACCTGCACTTGCTTTCCGACTCTCAGCGTATACGTTACAGAATACTGCCTCAACAAATGGAAGCAGCAGGTAATCAGGACATCCCCCAGACGGTCGACAAACAGGGATACCTACTTCGTCACCACGACCGCAACTGGGGAAGGCTATGGAAGAGATTCTTCGCAGTCTTCAACGTTTTGAGCATACCCCGAGTGGCGTTGCCTTCAACTAGCGGAGGATACTCTGCCACCAGTCGACCCAGTGAGCCAGCACACCAGTCCATTCAGCAGTCCACCCAGGTCAGCGATGCCTGTCTGTCCCTCCCGGATAATTATGATGGAACCCCATCTAAACGATGTGGCTTCCTACTCCAGTGTTCCCTCTATTTTGCGCACCAGATGGGAGGTCCAAGGTTTCCACGGTTATTTCTCTGCTTACTGGGCGGGCGTTGGAGTGGGCTACGGCCATCTGGAAGAGAGGAGAGGAGGAGCTGGATTCGTATGAGGGGTTCATGGCTCTGTCCAGAGGTATCTTTGATCATCTACCGGAGGGCAGAAAGGGGGGTGAGCGCTTATTCCAACTACAGCAGGATGACCAGACCGCTGCCGAGTACGCGCTCACCTTCCAGACTGTAGCAGCATCCAGCGGATGGAATGAGCCGGCGCTCCATCCGCTGCGCGAGGGGGTCCAGACGGAACCGGTATGTCGTGATGACAACCTCTCCTTGGACGCACTCATCGCGATGGCCATCCATTTGGATAACCTACTTCGGGAGCGTCGATACCCTGATCGCTTCTCTCCCTCCCTCAGTGACGACTCTGTATCTGAGCCTGAGCTGCGGGGAACTTTATTGACCAGAACCATGCCTTCATTACACACATCACCACACCACTCACCCTCACCGTGGAGTCCATTCATCAGGAGAATGTTCCCTTCCTTATCACTAGTGCACCAGCTCACAAGATCCACCTCGGGTTCCCATGGCTCCAACGCCATAACCCCACCATCTCATGATCGAGGATGAAAATCACGGACTGGTCACCCGAATGCCGGTTTATCCCTCTCTCTGGTCTCCCCACGTCTCTACAGTTCACTGAGGCACTGTTCCAGCAGGTCTTCTGGCACTATGGCCTTCTGGAGGACATCGTCTCCGACCGTGGGCCCCAATTCATATCAGAAGGAGGGCATTCATGGAGAAACTGGGGGTCACGGTCAGCCTCACTTCATGGTACCAGCCTCAGTCCAATGGGCAGGTGGAGAGGATGAACCAGGAGCTGGGGAGGTTCCTGAGGAGTCACTGCCAGGACTGGAAGGGGGAGTGCGCTCGATTCCTTTCCTGAGTGGAATACCCCCTGAATTCTTTACGTCACCACTCCATCGGGCTTACTCTCTTCCAGTGTGTCCTGGGTTGTCAGCCGGCCCTGGCTCCATGGACTCCGAGCCAAACCGAATCCCCTGCGGTGAACGAATGGTTCCGGCGCGCAGAGGTTTGGAGTGAAGCTCATGTGAGGCTCCAGCATGCCGTCCGTCACCAGACGGAGCAGGCGGATCACCACAGCAGTGAGGTGCCCGTGTCTGGCACTCAGGCTCCCGAGTGGCTCAGTGTTCTAAGGCACTACATCTCAGTGCTTGAGGCATCACTACAGACACCCTGGTTCAATTCCAGGCTGTATCACAACCGGCCGCGATTGGGAATCCCATGTCCAGGTTTAGCTGGGGTAGGCCGTCAATGTAAATAAGAATCTGTCCATCATTGTAAATAAGAATTTGTTCAAAACTGACTTGCCTAGTTAAATAAAGGTTCAATAAAACAAATCATTAAAAAGTCCCAGGGACATGTACTAGTCTGTGGTGACCTAAATGCCAGAACTGGACAAGAACCTGACACTCAGCACACATGGGGACAAACACCATCCTGGAGGTCAACATTCCCTCCCCAAAAACGGGTCACAACTCCTGCAGCTCTGTCAGACGCTGGGTATCAATGACCTCAACCCAGAGTCTCTTAGAACGTTCACAGTCAGTCCACTAACACCCCTATCAGATCACAGCAAAATCATACTCTACTTGAACAGAGCTATGCTCAATCATGAGGCATCAAAGCCAAATGAACTGAGTAATATTCAGAAATGCTATAGATGGAAGGAAAATAGTGTGGAAACCAACCAAAAAACTATTATGCAACAACAATTTCTTGGACAAAAGGTTTCACTGTGGTAGTGACGGTGTAAACATGGCAGTAGAAAACCTAAACAGTATATTTGACCTCTCAGCTTCCCTATCAAATCTAAACATTTCAAGCAGATAACCTAAGAACATTAACAACAATGACCAATGGTTTGATGAAGAATGCAAAACCAAAGAAAGAAATTGAGAAACCTATCCAATCAAAATCATAGAGACCCAGAAAAACTGAGCCTACAGTACGCCTTTACTATGGCAAATCACTAAAACAATACAGAAATACACTTGGGAAAATGAAGGAACAGCATGTCAGAAATTAGCTCAATGTAATTGAAGAATCAATAGAATCTAACAACAACACAAAGAGTTATCTATCCAAAAAGGATGATGTGTGGATAAACCACTTCTCTTTTTGACTCTATAACAAAGAAAACACAGCAAAAACATATACATGATCAAATACAAATCTTAAAATCAACTATTAAAGACTACCAGAACCCACTGGATTCTCCAATTACATTGAATGAACTACAGGACAAAATAAAACCCCTCCAACCCAAAGTGGCCTGTGGGGTTGATGTTATCATGAATAAAATGATAAAATATAGAGACCAGAAATTCCAATTGGCTATACTAAAACTCTTTAACATCCTCTTCCGCTCTGGCATCTTCCTCAATATTTGGAACCAAGGACTGATCACCCCAATCCACAAAAGTGGAGACAAATTTGACCCCAATAACTACCGTGGGATATGCGTCAACAGCAACCTTGGGGAAATCCTCTGCATTATCATTAACAGCAGACTCGTACATTTCCTCAGTGAAAACAATGTACTGAGCAAATTTCAAACTAAAACAAAGGCAACGTCTTCTCATGCTTCGTTGATTTCAAAAAAGACTTTGACTCAATTTGGCATGAGGGTCTGCTATACAAATTGATGGAAAGTGATGTTGGGTGAAAAACATCCGACAATATAAAATCCATGTACACAAACAACAAGTGTGCGGTTAAAATTGGCAAAAAACACACACATTTCTTTCCACAGGGCCGGGGGGTGAGACAGGGATGCAGCTTAAGCCCCACTCTCTTCAACATATATATCAACGAATTGGTGCAGGGACTAGAACAGTCTGCAGCACCTGGTCTCACCCTACTAGGATCTGAAGTCCGATGTCTACTGTTTGCTGATGAGCTGGTGCACCATAGTACCCTCCAAACTCGTCATTAAGCTCGAGACCCTGGGTCTCGATCCCGCCCTGTGCAACTAGATCCTGGACTTTCTGACGGTCCGCCCCCAAGTGGTTAGGGTAGGTAACAACATCTCCACTCCGCTGATCCTCAACACTGAGGCTCCACAAAGGTGCATGCTCAGCCCCCTCCTGTACTCCCTGTTCACCAATGACTGCGTGGCCATGCACGCCTCCAACTCCATCATCAGGTTTGCAGATGACACTACAGTGGTAGGCTTGATTACCAACAACGACGAGACGGCCTACAGGGAGGAGGTGAGGGCCCTCGGAGTGTGGTGTCAGGAAAATAACCTCACACTCAATGTCAACAAAACAAAGGAGATGATCGTGGACCTCAGGAAACAGCAGAGGGAGCACCCCCCTATCCACATCGACGGGACAGTAGTGGAGAAGGTGGAAAGTTTTAAGTTCCTCGGTGTACACATCACGGACAAACTGAAATGGTCCACCCACACAGACAGCGTGGTGAAGAAGGCGCAGCAGCGCCTCTTCAACCTCAGGAGACTCACAAACTTTTACAGATGTACAATCGAGAGCATCCTGTCTGGCTGTATCACCGCCTGGTACGGCAACTGCTCCGCCCACAACCGTAAGGCTCTCCAGTGGGTAGTGAGGTTTACACAACGCATCACCGGGGGCAAACTACCTGTCCTCCAGGACACCTACAACACCCAATGTCACAGGAAGGCCAAAAACATAATCAAGGACAACAACCACCCGAGCCACTGCCTGTTTACCCCGCTATCATCCAGAATGTGAGGTCAGTACAGGTGCATCAAAGCTGGGACCGAGAGACTGAAAAACAGCTTCTATCTCAAGGCCATCAGACTGTTAAACAGCCATCACTAACATTGAGTGGCTGCTGCTAACATACAGACTCAAATCTCTAGCCACTTTCATAATAAAAAATTGGATGTAATAAATGTATCACTAGTCACTTTAAACAATGCCACTTTATATAATGTTTACATACCCTACATTACTCATCTCATATGTATATACTGTACTCTATACCATCTAGTGCAACTTGCCTATGCCGCACAGCCATCGCCCATCCATATATTTATATGTACATATTCTTATTAATTCCTTTACACGTGTGTGTGTATAAGGTCGTTCTTGTGAAATTGTTAGATTACTTGTTAGATATCACTGCACGATCGGAACTAGAAGCACAAGCATTTCGCTACATTTGCATTAACATCTGCTAACCATGTGTATGTGACCAATAAAATTTGATTTGATTTGATTTGATAGCTCGGCCTAAACATTAGCGCCACAGGTAACTTCCACAAAGAACAGTGAATCATAATAACCAGTGTGACAGACAGAACAGTGAATCATAATAACCAGTGTGACAGACAGAACAGTGAATCATAATAACCAGTGTGACAGACAGAACAGTGAATCATAATAACCAGTGTGACAGACAGAACAGTGAATCATAATAACCAGTGTGACAGACAGAACAGTGAATCATAATAACCAGTGTGACAGACGGAACAGTGAATTATAATAACCAGTGTGACAGACGGAACAGTGAATCATAATAACCAGTGTGACAGACAGAACAGTGACTGGTGAAAGGAGTCAGTCTGTGACTGTCAAGGCTGGGTAACTAGTGAAAGTAGTCAGGCGCAGGAGTGCTGAGATGCGTGGACAAGGTATTTAATACTAGATAACACCAGTATAAGCACAACACTATGGTGCAGGAACAATACCGGTTCGTCGACCGCCGAACGCCGCCCGTACAAGGAGAGGGACCGATCTCGACGGAAGACTTGACATGGACACTACCTGTTATAAAATGGAAATTGCTTATGGTAAATAAATGGTGAGAAATGCAATGTTCAATGTCAGCAGCAATTTCCAGTGAGAAATGCTCAGTCTGAAGCCATTCGGCTATGGGTTTCACAGCCCTATAATAATGATACAAGTTATATCAGCTTAAAAAATGGTTTATTTACAACCTTTGGGGTATAACACGTTGGGAAAAGTGATATAGGAGAGTCCGACATATTTAAGCTCAGTCTTCGCACAATGAGAACCAAGAGGGGCCGAGCTTCGTCCTTCATGACTGGGAAAGGCCTTGATTCTAGGCCGTAGGAAATCCTCCATCCATCTCATTAGATCAGAACAGGTTGGATCAACAGTGATTCATATAACAGGTTTGCATCCTAAAATGAGGATAGTTGTGTTTTGCTGCATAACACACTTACAGTGCATTCGGAAAGTACTCAGACCCCTTCACTTTTTACACATTTTGTTACGTTACAGCCTTATTCTAAAATTGATCAAATTGTGTTCTTTCCCATCAATTTACACACAATACCCAATAATGACAAAGTAAAAACAGGCTTTCAGAAATTTCTGCGAATGCATTCAAAATAAAAAACGTAAATACCACATTTACATCAGTATGTGATACTTAAAGCACCTTTTCTTCTTGGGTATGACGCTACAAGCTTGGCACACCTGTATTTTGGGTGTTTCTCCAATTCTTCTCTGCAAAAACTCTCAAGCACTGTCAGGTTGGATGGGGAGCGTCGCTGCACAGATATTTTCAGGTCTCTCCAGAGATGTTCGATTGGGTTCAAGTCCGGGTTCTGGCTGAGCCACTCAAGGACTTTCAGAGACTTGTCCTGAAGCCACTCCTGCGTTGTATTGGCTGTGTGCTTAGGGTCGTTGTCCTGTTGGAAGGTGAACCTTCGCCCCAGTCTGAGGTCCTGAGCGCTCTGGAGCACATTAATTAAGCCATACAAAAAATACACAGAAATCCACAAAATCTGCTGAAATACTTTTTGTACATATTTGGAGGAATTGAGTTTGAGATTGTGCTGAGATGTTAAACATGTTCATGTTAATAACATGTTAATAAAATATACAGGCATGTGGATGAGAGACGGAGAGAGGGAGGGGAGAGTAAGGGAGGGAGAGTCACGGAGGGAGAGTCAGGCAGGGAGAGGGAGAGTCAAGGAGGGAGAGGGAGAGTCAGGGAGGGAGAGTCAGGCAGGGAGAGGGAGAGTCAGGGAGGGAGAGAGAGGGGGAGAGTCAGGGAGGGAGAGTCACGGAGGGAGAGTCAGGCAGGGAGAGGGAGAGTCAGGAAGGGAGAGGGAGAGTCAGGGAGGGAGAGTCAGGGAGGGGGAGTCAGGCAGGGAGAGGGAGAGTCAGGCAGGTAGGGGGAGAGTCAGGCAGGGAGAGGGGGGGGGAGTCAGGTAGGGGGAGGGAGAGTCAGGGAGGGGGAGTCAGGCAGGGAGAGGGAGGGGGAGAGAGAGTCAGGGAGGGGGAGTCAGGCATGGAGAGGGAGGTGGAGTCAGGCAGGGAGAGGGAGGGGGAGTCAGGCAGGGAGAGGGAGGGGGAGTCAGGCAGGGAGGGGGAGTCAGGCAGGGAGAGGGAGGGGGAGTCAGGGAGGGGGAGTCAGGCAGGGATACAGCATTACTACATTAACCTGTCTGCTCCAGCTGGATACAGCATTACTATTTTAACCTGTCTGCTCCAGCTGGATACAGCATTACTACATTAACCTGTCTGCTCATTACTATATTAACCTGTCTGCTCATTACTATATTCACCTGTCTGCTCATTACTATATTAACCTGACTGCTCCAGCTGGATACAGCATTACTACATTAACCTGTCTGCTCATTACTATATTAACCTGTCTGCTCCAGCTGGATACAGCATTACTATATTCACCTGTCTGCTCATTACTATATTAACCTGTCTGCTCCAGCTGGATACAGCATTACTATATTAACCTGTCTGCTCCAGCTGGATACAGCATTACTATATTAACCTGTCTGCTCATTACTATATTAACCTGTCTGCTCCAGCTAGATACAGCATTACTATATTCACCTGTCGGCTCCAGCTGGATACAGCATTACTATATTAACCTGTCGGCTCCAGCTAGATACAGCATTACTATATTCACCTGTCTGCTCCAGCTGGATACAGCATTACTATATTAACCTGTCTGCTCCAGCTGGATACAGCATTACTATATTCACCTGTCTGCTCCAGCTGGATACAGCATTACTATATTAACCTGTCTGCTCCAGCTGGATACAGCATTACTATTTTAACCTGTCTGCTCCAGCTGGATACAGCATTACTACATTAACCTGTCTGCTCATTACTATATTAACCTGTCTGCTCCAGCTGGATACAGCATTACTACATTAACCTGTCTGCTCCAGCTGGATACAGCATTACTATATTCACCTGTCTGCTCATTACTATTTTAACCTGTCTGCTCCAGCTGGATACAGCATTACTACATTAACCTGTCTGCTCATTACTATATTAACCTGTCTGCTCCAGCTGGATACAGCATTACTACATTAACCTGTCTGCTCCAGCTGGATACAGCATTACTATATTCACCTGTCTGCTCATTACTATATTAACCTGTCTGCTCCAGCTGGATACAGCATTACTACATTAACCTGTCTGCTCCAGCTGGATACAGCATTACTATATTAACCTGTCTGCTCCAGCTGGATACAGCATTACTATATTAACCTGTCTGCTCCAGCTGGATACAGCATTACTATATTCACCTGTCTGCTCCAGCTGGATACAGCATTACTATATTAACCTGTCTGCTCCAGCTGGATACAGCATTACTATATTAACCTGTCTGCTCCAGCTGGATACAGCATTACTATATTAACCTGTCTGCTCCAGCTGGATACAGCATTACTATATTAACCTGTCTGCTCATTACTATATTAACCTGTCTGCTCATTACTACATTAACCTGTCTGCTCCAGCTGGATACAGCATTACTATATTAACCTGTCTGCTCATTACTATATTAACCTGTCTGCTCATTACTATATTAACCTGTCTGCTCCAGCTGGATACAGCATTACTATATTAACCTGTCTGCTCATTACTATATTAACCTGTCTGCTCCAGCTGGACACAGCATTACTATATTAACCTGTCTGCTCATTACTATATTAACCTGTCTGCTCATTACTATATTAACCTGTCTGCTCCAGCTGGATACAGCATTACTATATTAACCTGTCTGCTCATTACTATATTAACCTGTCTGCTCCAGCTGGACACAGCATTACTATATTAACCTGTCTGCTCCAGCTGGATACAGCATTACTATATTCACCTGTCTGCTCCAACTGGATACAGCATTACTATATTAACCTGTCTGCTCCAGCTGGATACAGCATTACTATATTAACCTGTCTGCTCCAGCTGGATACAGCATTATTATATTAACCTGTCTGCTCATTACTATATTAACCTGTCTGCTCCAGCTGGATGCAGCATTACTATATTAACCTGTCTGCTCCAGCTGGATACAGCATTATTATATTAACCTGTCTGCTCCAGCTGGATACAGCATTACTATATTAACCTGTCTGCTCCAGCTGGATACAGCATTATTATATTAACCTGTCTGCTCATTACTATATTAACCTGTCTGCTCCAGCTGGATGCAGCATTACTATATTAACCTGTCTGCTCATTACTATATTAACCTGTCTGCTCCAGCTGGATACAGCATTACTATATTAACCTGTCTGCTCCAGCTGGATACAGCATTACTATATTAACCTGTCTGCTCATTACTATATTAACCTGTCTGCTCCAGCTGGATACAGCATTATTATATTAACCTGTCTGCTCATTACTATATTAACCTGTCTGCTCCAGCTGGATACAGCATTACTCTATTAACCTGTCTGCTCCAGCTGGATACAGCATTACTATATTAACCTGTCTGCTCCAGCTGGATGCAGCATTACTATATTAACCTGTCTGCTCCAGCTGGATACAGCATTACTATATTAACCTGTCTGCTCATTACTATATTAACCTGTCTGCTCCAGCTGGATACAGCATTATTATATTAACCTGTCTGCTCATTACTATATTAACCTGTCTGCTCCAGCTGGATACAGCATTACTATATTAACCTGTCTGCTCCAGCTGGATACAGCATTACTCTATTAACCTGTCTGCTCCAGCTGGATACAGCATTACTATATTAACCTGTCTGCTCCAGCTGGATACAGCATTACTATATTCACCTGTCTGCTCCAGCTGGATACAGCATTACTATATTAACCTGTCTGCTCCAGCTGGATACAGCATTACTATATTAACCTGTCTGCTCCAGCTGGATACAGCATTACTATATTAACCTGTCTGCTCCAGCTGGATACAGCATTACTATATTAACCTGTCTGCTCATTACTATATTAACCTGTCTGCTCATTACTACATTAACCTGTCTGCTCCAGCTGGATACAGCATTACTATATTAACCTGTCTGCTCATTACTATATTAACCTGTCTGCTCATTACTATATTAACCTGTCTGCTCCAGCTGGATACAGCATTACTATATTAACCTGTCTGCTCATTACTATATTAACCTGTCTGCTCCAGCTGGACACAGCATTACTATATTAACCTGTCTGCTCATTACTATATTAACCTGTCTGCTCATTACTATATTAACCTGTCTGCTCCAGCTGGATACAGCATTACTATATTAACCTGTCTGCTCATTACTATATTAACCTGTCTGCTCCAGCTGGACACAGCATTACTATATTAACCTGTCTGCTCCAGCTGGATACAGCATTACTATATTAACCTGTCTGCTCCAGCTGGATACAGCATTACTATATTCACCTGTCTGCTCCAGCTGGATACAGCATTACTATATTCACCTGTCTGCTCCAGCTGGATACAGCATTACTATATTAACCTGTCTGCTCCAGCTGGATACAGCATTATTATATTAACCTGTCTGCTCATTACTATATTAACCTGTCTGCTCCAGCTGGATGCAGCATTACTATATTAACCTGTCTGCTCCAGCTGGATACAGCATTATTATATTAACCTGTCTGCTCCAGCTGGATACAGCATTACTATATTAACCTGTCTGCTCCAGCTGGATACAGCATTATTATATTAACCTGTCTGCTCATTACTATATTAACCTGTCTGCTCCAGCTGGATGCAGCATTACTATATTAACCTGTCTGCTCATTACTATATTAACCTGTCTGCTCCAGCTGGATACAGCATTACTATATTAACCTGTCTGCTCCAGCTGGATACAGCATTACTATATTAACCTGTCTGCTCATTACTATATTAACCTGTCTGCTCCAGCTGGATACAGCATTATTATATTAACCTGTCTGCTCATTACTATATTAACCTGTCTGCTCCAGCTGGATACAGCATTACTCTATTAACCTGTCTGCTCCAGCTGGATACAGCATTACTATATTAACCTGTCTGCTCCAGCTGGATACAGCATTACTACATTAACCTGTCTGTTCATTACTATATTAACCTGTCTGCTCATTACTATATTAACCTGTCTGCTCCAGCTGGATACAGCATTACTACGTTAACCTGTCTGCTCCAGCTGGATACAGCATTACTATATTAACCTGTCTGCTCATTACTATATTAACCTGTCTGCTCCAGCTGGATACAGCATTACTATATTAACCTGTCTGCTCCAGCTGGATACAGCATTACTATATTAACCTGTCTGCTCATTACTATATTAACCTGTCTGCTCCAGCTGGATGCAGCATTACTATATTAACCTGTCTGCTCATTACTACATTAACCTGTCTGCTCCAGCTGGATACAGCATTACTACATTAACCTGTCTGCTCATTACTACATTAACCTGTCGGCTCCAGCTGGATACAGCATTACTATATTAACCTGTCTGCTCATTACTACATTAACCTGTCGGCTCCAGCTGGATGCAGCATTACTATATTAACCTGTCTGCTCATTACTACATTAACCTGTCGGCTCCAGCTGGATACAGCATTACTATATTAACCTGTCTGCTCATTACTATATTAACCTGTCTGCTCATTACTATATTCACCTGTCTGCTCCAGCTGGATACAGCATTACTATATTAACCTGTCTGCTCATTACTATATTAACCTGTCTGCTCCAGCTGGATACAGCATTACTATATTCACCTGTCTGCTCATTACTATATTAACCTGTCTGCTCCAGCTGGATACAGCATTACTATATTAACCTGTCTGCTCCAGCTGGATACAGCATTACTATATTAACCTGTCTGCTCATTACTATATTAACCTGTCTGCTCATTACTATATTAACCTGTCTGCTCCAGCTGGATACAGCATTACTATATTAACCTGTACTGAGGATTAGAAAAACAAAGTAGAAGGCTTATTATTGCCCTCGGGAGTCCATGGTCCCAAGTGGTGCAGCGGTCTAAGGCACTGCATCTCAGCGCAAGAGGCTACAGTCCCATAGGGCGGCGCACAACTGGCCCAGCGTCGTCCAGGTTTGGCCGGGGTAGGCCATCATTGTAAATAAGAACTGACTTGCCTAGTTAAATAAAAAAAATAAAACATTAACATTTTTGTTTCAATCTGACAGAGAGACGGATGGATAGAAGACAGACAAAGAGAGGAAGAGGGGTCGAAGGCAGGGAGAGGAAGAGTCAGGGAGGGAGAGGACAGACAAAGAGAGGAAGAGGGGTCGAAGGCAGGGAGAGGGAGAGTCAGGGAAGGGAGAGGACAGACAAAGAGAGGAAGAGGGGTCGAAGGCCCTGCAGAGTGTGACGTGAGACAGAATGTGCATGTGATTGTCTGATTGTGTGTTGCTGTGTGTGTGTGTGTGTGTGTGTGTGTGATTGTTTGTGTTGCTGTGTGTGTGTCTGATTGTGTGTGTTTCTGTATGTGTCTGATTTTGTGTATGTCTGAATGTGTGTCGCTTTGTGTGTCTTATTGTGTGTGTCGCTGTGTGTCGCTGTGTATGTGTGTCACATCTGGTGTCCTGGCAGACCTGTGGTCCTCATCCGTGTCTGACACAGAGAGAGGGCCTCGTCACTGGCTCCATTTCCACTGAAGACACAGGTGCTGCAGGACAGGCTGACACAGAGAGAATGTGTGTGTGTGTGTGTGTGTGTGTGTGTGTGTGTGTGTGTGTGTGTGTGTGTGTGTGTGTGTGTGTGTGTGTGTGTGTGTGTGTGTGTGTGTGTGTGTGTGTGTGTGTGTGTGTGTGTGTGTGTGTGTGTGTTGGCTGTCGTCTGCCACCATAAATGTTCTGCCAGTTGAATATAGACTACACTGCCTAAATAATACTGCCAGCAACAGATAGTCAAAGAGGACTTACAAAAACAAACAATGAACAAAAATGAATTTCTGCAAAGAAATCTAAATCCAACTGAACATAATCCAAAACCAGGATTTGGGTATCTACTGTGAAGACAACACAGTTTAACCACATTGGGATATTCTCCCCAGTTTACAGAACACTGGCAAAGTCCGGTAGAAAGACCTTAAGAAACTCCCCCTGGTCAAAACCGTAGTCCCAACAAGCAGGGGTGCAAATACATTACAATGAGCTCCAACAGTATTGGGACAGTGACCATTTTGTTGTTGTTTTGTCTCTGTACTCCAGCACTTTGGATTTGAAATGATACAATGACTATGAGGTTAAAGTGCAGACTGTCAGCTTTAATTTTAGGGTATTTTCATACATACCAGGTGAACTGTTAAGAAATTACGTCACTTTTTGTACATAGGGACCAAAAATATTGGAGGGAGGGAGAGAGTGAGGGAGGGAGATGGAAGGAGAGAAGAGGGAGGGAGGAACAAACATCTAACTATACTGAACAAAAATATAAATGCAACAATTTCAAAGATGTTAGTTACAGTTGAGTTACAACTGAGTTACAGTTCATATAAAGGAAATCAGTCAATGGAAATAAATAAACGAGGCCCTAATCTATGGTTTTCACATGACTGGACAGGGGTGCAGCCATTGGTGGGCCTGGGAGGGCATAGGCCCACTTACATCGGAGCCAGGCCGACCCACTGGGGACCCAGGTCCCAGCCAATCAGAATGAGTTTTTCCTCAGCACCCTTGAGGGAGTCCCAGCTGTATCATGGAACACAGTCCTCTACCACAGAGCTGAGACCCTGGAACGTGTGTGTGATGCTAACCATCTCTGACCAAGGATCACTGTTCATAATCTTGGAAGTCAGCTTCTGAGAACGTTGTACACACACACACACACACACACACACACACACACACACACACACACACACACACACACACACACACACACACACACACACACACACACACACACACACACACACACACACACACACACACACACACACACACACACACACATGACCACCACATACACTCTGAAGGGATGAAGTCACATTAATCTACCATGAAGTGTGTGTAATTGTGTATGTACAGATAACGTATGAGAGTCAAGGGTCTCTTAGGAGGAGGATCGTATCCGACTGCTGGGTTTATCTGCTGGTACAGTACACCTCCATCTGACTCTGTGTACATATCCATCCACTAAGTGATATGTGATAAGGTGTAGTGTGTGTGTGTGTCCATCCACTAAGTGTTATGTGTTTGCATTGGTGTGTGAGTGGATGTGTTTAACTATACTTTTGGGGACAAGAGAATAGTAAACAAACACACATTTGACCAACTGGGGACATTTTGTTGGTCCCCACAAGGTCAAATGCTATTTCTAGGGGGATTAAGGTTAAGGTTAGAATTAGTGTTAGGGTTAGTTTTAGGGTTAGGGTTAGGAGCTAGGGTTAGGGTTAGGGTTAGGAGCTAGGGTTAGGGTTAGGGTTAGGATTAGATTTAGGGTTAGGTTTAGGGTTAGGGTTAGGAGCTAGGGTTAGGTTTAGGGTTAGGAGCTAGGGTTATGTTTAGGGTTAGGGTTAGGAGCTAGGGTTAGGTTTAGGGTTAGGAACTAGGGTCAGTTTTAGGCTTAGGAGCTAGGGTTAGGTTTAGGGTTAATGTTAGAATTAGTGTTAAGGTTAGAATTAGGTTTAGGGTTCATGTTAAGGTCAGGTTTTGGGGTTAGTGAAAATAGGATTTTGAATGAGACTGAATTGTGTGTCCCCACAAGGTTAGTTATACAAGACTCTGTGTGTGTGTGTGTGTGTGTGTGTGTGTGTGTGTGTCTGTGTGTGTGTTCAGAGGATCAAATGGCTGCCTGCTGACTGAAGAGAAGGAACTAGAGGATCATATCAGACCACACTGTTTATCCTGCGCTAAAAAACTTCTATAGCAGACACACACACACACACACACACACACACACACACACACACACACACACACACACACACACACACACACACACACACACACACACACACACACACACACACACACACACACACACACACACACACACACACACACACACACAGAGTCTTGTATAACTAACCTTGTGGGGACACACAATTCAGTCTCATTCAAAAAAGATAGAGAGACTAACTCAGACAGAGATGAGGGAGTGGTTCTCCAATAAATTGATTTATTGTCAATTTCAGGATAAGAGCAAGTAAAATGTTGGCCTCTAAAACTCTGCATTCTTGGGAGTTTTTCCTGACCGCCTGACTCTGGGCACTTGTCATTCACTACTACACTCATAGCTCCCTCCCGTCCCTCCTCCATAAGTGTCAGCCAGCCACCTCCAGACAAATGGGCTAATCAGAGACATGGCAGTCAAGTTGTTGTGGACATATTCTACCTGTAGAGATGCTGAGCTCGGATGGATTCTGATGAAGTCTATAGTCTACGGACTAGAGAGGTGATTAATTATATACCGGAAGGAAACACAATGTCAGCTACCTGATCCATCCTTTATCCATCTCACTGTGACCACCTGGCGGATCCCAGGGCCTCTGGAAAGGCCGGCTAGGAAGTTTGCGATCTGCTGAGTGCGGCACGGATTGACTGGCAAATTAAATCACTGTGACTGTCTGCAATCAGAAGGGAGACCGGGAGACCGGGAGACCGGGGGTAAAACTACCGGAGCTGATTGGCGACAGGCAGCATGCGCTCTCTGCACTCGTTCTAGACCACAAAGCCACTGTAAATATAATTTACCGAAGCCCTACCAATCCCCGTGCTTTGACAGAGCAGGAGAGGAGAGGTGAGGGGGATAGAGAGAGAGAGAGAGAGAGAGAGAGAGAGAAGCACACACATCCATCCTCTCGTCCCTTGCTCAACGATAACACACCATTCCCTCTCTCAGCTCCTCGTGACACTTCCTTCTTATCGCACACAGGGCGGCTCGAGAGAGGCAGAGGCACGGTGTGTGTGTTGCATCTACCGGGAGGCGCAAGGCAGGATGCGCGATGGGGCAGGCGTGTGGACACGCGCTTCTCTGCCGTAGCCAGCAGTACCAGCCAGCTGCTTCCGAGATGTAAGTGCTACAGACGCGCGTGTTGTATTCTGTATTCTGTGTGAGAGAGATATGCAGGGCGAGAGCTTTACATAAAAGCACAATCTTTATCTGATGCTTTGCCTGAGCAGTGGGTTGACCAACTGGGCTCTGTTCTAGGCAATTTGTGTGTGTGTGTGTGTGTGTGTGTGTGTGTGTGTGTGTGTGTGTGTGTGTGTGTGTGTGTGTGTGTGTGTGTGTGTGTGTGTGTATGTGTGTGTGTGTGTGTGTGTGTTTTGTGTGTGTGTGTGTGTGTGTGTGTGTGTGTGTGTGTGTAAAGAGTACAGAGTTGGTAACTTCACTAAAAGCAACAACACAGGAGCAGAAAGAACAGTTTAAGTGCTCTCCTTGCTTCTGATGTTTGGATGTTGTTATACGGAGTGTGTGTGTGGGGTGTGTGTGTGTGTGTGTGTTGGTTAGGTTTAGGGTTAGGGTTAGGAGCTAGGGTTAGGTTTAGGGTTAAGGTTAGGAGCTAGAGTTAGGTTTAAGGTTAGGAGCTAGGGTTAGGTTTAGGGTTAGGAGCTAGAGTTAGGTTTAGGGTTAAGGTTAGGAGCTAGAGTTAGGTTTAAGGTTAGGAGCTAGGGTTAGGTTTAGGGTTAGGAGCTAGAGTTAGTTTTAGGGTTAAGGTTAGGAGCTAGAGTTAGGTTTAGGGTTAAGGTTAGGAGCTAGGTTTAGGGTTAGGAGCTAGAGTTAGGTTTAGGGTTAAGGTTAGGAGCTAGAGTTAGGTTTAGGGTTAAGGTTAGGAGCTAGGGTTAGGTTTAGGGTTAGGAGCTAGAGTTAGGTTTAGGGTTAGGAGCTAGAGTTAGGGTTAGGGTTAGGAGCTAGAGTTAGGGTTAGGGTTAAGGTTAGGAGCTAGGGTTAGGTTTAGGTTTAGGAGCTAGGGTTATGTTTAGGGTTAAGGTTAGGTTTTCGGGTTATGGTAAGGGCACGGACTAGGGTTAGGGTTAGGTTTAGTGTTAGGGGTTAGAGGAAATAGGATTTGAAATGGGACTGAACTGTGTGTACCCACAAGGTTTGTTGTATAAGACTATTATAATTTCACTTTGATGATGAGGATATTTCTGTCTTCAAGGGAATTTATTTATCTGGGCGGTTTCAATAATGAGAGGAGTCGAGAGGAGAAGAGAAGAGAGGAGGAGAGGAGGTCGGTTGTGATGGTAGGAGAGGAGAGGAGGGAGGTTGTGATGGTAGGAGAGGAGAGGAGGGTGGTTGGGATGGTAGGAGAGGAGAGGAGGGTGGTTGTGATGGTAGGAGAGGAGAGATAATATTATCAGGCACATTGCGTCTCTTTCAGCAGGAGTATAGCCTACCTGACTGGCATGAAAATGAACCACGGGAAAAGCCTCCTTCATAAGTGCATAGATTACATGTATTATTTTTTATTTTTTTCCAAAACAGGTGCATTATAATGGTCCATTCTAAATCATATATTATTTTGTATATCTTTAAAAATATATATATATACACATTTAACCTTTATTTAACCGGGAAGGCCAGTTGAGAATAAGTTCTCATTTACAACTGCGACCTGGCCAAGATAAAGAAAAAGTAGTGTGACAAAAACAACAACACAGAGTTACACATAAACAAACGTAGTCAATAACACCATAGAAAAATCTATGTACAGTGTGTGCAAATGTAGAAGAGAAGGGAGGTAATGTCACGTTCCTGACCTGTTTTCTCTTGTTTTGTAGTTGTTTATTGGTCAGGGCGTGAGTTTTGGGTGGGCAGTCTATGTTTTCTATTTCTATGTTGGGATTTTGTGTTCGGCCTGGTATGATTCTCAATCAGAGACAGGTGTCTATCGTTGTCCCTGATTGAGAATCATACTAAGGCAGCCTGGGTTTCACTTGTGTTTTGTGGGTGTTTGTTCCTGTGTCAGCGTTTGGGCCACACAGGACTGTTTCGGGTTTGTCACGTTTGTTGTTGTGTATGTTGAAGTGCTTTGTTGTTTTGTCATTAAATAATGAACACTTATCCCTCCGCATCTTGGTCCGATCCATGCTCCTCCTCGTCCGAGGAGGAGAACGACATTGACAGCCGTTACAGGTAAGGCAATAAATAGGCAATAGAGGCAAAATAATTACAATTTAGAATTAACACTGGAGTGATAGATGTGCAGATGATGATGTGCAAGTAGAGATACTGGGGTGCAAAAGAGCAAAAATATAAATAACAACAAGGTAGTCCTGTGTATAGGTACAGTGATCAGTAAGCTGCTCAGACAGCTGATGCTTAAAGTTAGAGAGGGAGATATAAGACTCCAGCTTCAGTGATTATTGCAATTCGTTCCAGTCATTGGTAGCAGAGAACTGGAAGGAAAGGCGGCCAAAGGAAGTGTAGGCTTTGGGGATGACCAGTGCAATATACCTGCTGGAGCGCGTGCTACAGGTGGGTGTTGCTATGGTGACCAGTGAGCTTAGATAAGGCGGGGCTTTACCTATCAAAGACTTATAGATGACCTGGAGCCAGTGGGTTTGGCGACGGATATGTAGTGAGGGCCAACCAACGAGAGCATACAGGTCGCAGTGGTGGGTAGTATATGGGGCTTTGGTGATAAAACGGATGGCACAGTGACAGACTGCATCCAGTTTTCTGAGTAGAGTGTTGGAGGCTATTTTGTAAATGACATCGCCAAAGTCAAGGATCGGTAGGATAGTCAGTTTTACAAGGGTATGTTTGGCGGCATGAGTGAAGGAGACTTTGTTACGAAATAGGACGCCGATTCTAGATTTAATTTTGGATTGAAGATGCTTAATGTGAGTCTGGAAGGAGAGTTTACAGTCTAACCAGACACCTAGGTATTTGTAGTTGTCCACATATTCTAGGTCAGAACCGTCCAGAGTAGTGATGCTAGTCGGGCGGGCGGGTGCAAGCAACAATCGGTTGAAGAGCATGCATTTCATTTTACTTGCATTTAAAAGCAGTTGGAGGCCACGGAAGGAGTGTTGTATGGCATTGAAGCTCGTTTGGAGGTTTGTTAACTTCTAGTTCCTCCCAAACCCGGATCCGGGAGCACCCCCACCAGTAAAAAAGCTGACTAGCATAGCCTAGCATAGCGTCACAAGTAAATACTAGCATCTAAATATCATTAAATCACAAGTCCAAGACACCAGATGAAAGATACACTTCTTGTGAATCCAGCCACCATTTCTGATTTTTAAAATGTTTTACAGGGAAGACACAATATGTAAATCTATTAGCTAACCACGTTAGCAAAAGACACAATTTTTCTTACTCCACCATTTTTTCACTCCATCAGTAGCTATCACCAATTCGACCAAATAAAGATATAAATAGCCACTAACCAAGAAAAAACTTCATCAGATGACAGTCTGATAACATATTTATTGTATAGCATATGTTTTGTTAGAAAAATGTGCATATTTCAGGTATAAATCATAGTTTACCATTGCAGCCACCATCACAAATCTCCCCAAAGCGACTAGAATAACTACAGAGAGCAACGTGTATTACCTAATTACTCATCATAAAACATTTCTTAAAAATACACAGCGTACAGCAATTGAAAGACACAGATCTTGTGAATCCAGACAATATTTCAGATTTTCTAAGTGTTTTACAGCGAAAACACAATATATCGTTATATTAGCTTACCACAATAGCAAACCAGACAACAGCATTGATTCCAGCCAAACATAGCGATAACGTATTCACCACCAAAATAAATTAATTTTTCACTAACCTTCTCAGAATTCTTCAGATGACAGTCCTGTAACATCATATTACACAACGCATATAGGTTTTGTTCGAAAATGTGCATATTTAGCAGCACAAATCGTGGTTATACAATGTGATCAGTGGCAACAGGTCATGCATTCTGGCCGGCGCCATCTTGGAAAGGCACCTAATCTAATCAATAAATAATCGTAAACTTGACTAAAAAATACAGGTTGGACATCAAATGAAAGATGCATTAGTTATTAATGCAACCGCTGAGTTAGATTTTTAAAATTAACGTTACTAGACATACAGTGTGCGTTACAGCCAGACTAGTGCCGCAATAATGGCGGACAAATCCGTTTACATTTTTCCACATAAATACGGAATAACATCATAAATAGCTCTTACTTTTGGACGAGCTTCCATCAGATTCTTGGGCAAGTGGTCCTTTGTCCAAAAGAATCGTTGCTTGGTTGTAAAACGTCGTCTTCAACTTCGGAATTAGCAGCTAACAATAGCTATGTGGCCACAACATGCCCAAATCCTCAAAACGCAATACTAAGGAAATTCCGAAAATAGCAATATACTCGCATAAACTGATATAACTCGGTTTAAAATAACTTCGTTATGATGTTTCTAACACCTATAACGAATTAAATTACAGACGGATATATCTAAGGTCGATAACTGAGCGTTTCAAAATGCCATCCTGAGGTCCTGCTTTGCGCAATGACGAACGTCGAAAAGAGAGCTCCCCTCGTTCCTTGGCCTTTTATAAGCTCTGAGAACTACGTAGAAACTCCATTCCACTTCTCATTGGTTACTGACATCCAGGGGAAGGCGGGTGCAGTTCATGTCGACCCATAGGATACATACAGAGCTTTAAACTGATCTGAGAACAGAGCCTCGTTTTCAGACCTTCGCAGTTCCTGTCATGGATTTCGCTGCAGAAAGAGTTCTGGTTCACCCACAGACATAATTCAAACGGTTTTAGAAACTAGAGATTGTTTTCTATCCAATAGTAATAATAATATGCATATTGTACAAGCAAGAATTGAGTACGAGGCAGTTTAATTTGGAGACCAATTTTTCCAAGATCGAAATAGCACCCCCCATAGGCTCAAGAGGTTATTAACACAGTGTCCAAAGAAGGGCCAGAAGTATACAGAATGGTGTCGTCTGCGTAGAGGTGGATCAGAGAATCACCAGCAGCAAGAGAAGTAGTTGGTGAACCAGGCGAGGCAATCATTTGAGAAGCCAAGGCTGTTGAGTCTGCCAATAAGAATGTGGTGATTGACAGAGTCAAAAGCCTTGGCCAGGTCCATGAAGGCGGCTGCACAGTACTGTCTTTTATCGATAGCGGTTATGATATTGTTTAGGACCTTGAGCGTGGCTGAGGTGCACCCGTGACCAGCTCGGAAACCAGATTGCATAACGGAGAAGGTACGGTGGGATTCGAAATGGTTGGTGATTTGTTTCTAACTTGGCTTTCGAAGATTTTTGAAAGGCATGGCAGGATGGATATAGGTCTATAGCAGTCTATGTAAAGACAACATTAAATTAAGAATTGTCTGATGGGTGACAATATTAGCATATCACTAGTGATTTATGTATTATCACTAGTGATTGATGTATTATCACTAGTGAATGATGTATTATCACTAGTGAATGATGTATTATTACTAGTGAATGATGTATTATCACTAGTGAATGATGTATTATCACTAGTGAATGATGTATTATCATTAGTGAATGATGTATTATCACTAGTGAATGATGTATTATCACTAGTGAATGTTGTATTATCACTAGTGAATGATGTATTATCACTAGTGAATGATGTATTATTACTAGTGAATGATGTAGTATCACTAGTGAATGATGTATTATCACGTGTGAATGATGTATTATCACTAGTGAATGATGTATTATCATTAGTGAATGGTGTATTATCGCTAGTGAATGGTGTATTATCATTAGTGAATGATGTATTATTACTAGTGAATGATGTATTATCACTTGTGAATGATGTATTTTCACTAGTGAATGATGTATTATCACTAGTGAATGATGTATTATCATTAGTGAATGATGTATTATCACTTGTGAATGATGTATTATCACTAGTGAATGTTGTATTATCACTAGTGAATGATGTATTATCACTAGTGAATGATGTATTATTACTAGTGAATGATGTAGTATCACTAGTGAATGATGTATTATCACGTGTGAATGATGTATTATCACTAGTGAATGATGTATTATCATTAGTGAATGGTGTATTATCGCTAGTGAATGGTGTATTATCATTAGTGAATGATGTATTATTACTAGTGAATGATGTATTATCACTTGTGAATGATGTATTTTCACTAGTGAATGATATATTATTACGTGTGAATGATGTATTATTACTAGTGAATGGTGTATTATCACTAGTGAATGATGTATTATCACTAGTGAATTATGTATTATCACTAGTGAATGATGTATTATCACTAGTGAATGATGTATTATCACTAGTGAATGATGTATTTTCACTAGTGAATGATGTATTATCACTAGTGAATGATGTATTATCCCTAGTTAATGATGTATTTTCACTAGTGAATGATGTATTATCACTAGTGAATGATGTATTATTACTAGTGAATGATGTATTATCACTAGTGAATGATGTATTATCACTAGTGGATGATGTATTATCACTAGTGAATGATGTATTATCACTAGTGAATGATGTATTTTCACTAGTGAATGATGTATTATCACTAGTGAATGATGTATTATCCCTAGTGAATGATGTATTTTCACTAGTGAATGATGTATTATCACTAGTGAATGATGTATTATTACTAGTGAATGATGTATTATCACTAGTGAATGATGTATTATCACTAGTGAATGATGTATTATCACTAGTGAATGATGTATTATCACTAGTGAATGATGTATTATCACTAGTGAATGATGTATTATCACTTGTGAATGATATATTATTACTAGTGAATGGTGTATTATCACTAGTGAATGATGTATTATTACTAGTGAATGGTGTATTATCACTAGTGAATGATGTATTATTACTAGTGAATGATATATTATTACTAGTGAATGGTGTATTATCACTAGTGAATGATGTATTATTACTAGTGAATGGTGTATTATCACTAGTGAATGATGTATTATTACTAGTGAATGGTGTAGTATCACTAGTGAATGATGTATTATTACTAGTGAATGATATATTATTACTAGTGAATGGTGTATTATCACTAGTGAATGATGTATTATTACTAGTGAATGATATATTATTACTAGTGAATGGTGCATTATCACTAGTGAATGATGTATTATTACTAGTGAATGATGTATTATTACTAGTGAATGATATATTATTACTAGTGGATGGTGTATTATCACTAGTGAATGATGTATTACTACTAGTGAATGATATATTATTACTAGTGAATGATATATTATTACTAGTGAATGGTGTATTATCACGTGTGAATGATGTATTATCACGTGTGAATGATGTATTATCACTAGTGAATGATGTATTATCACTAGTGAATGATGTATTATCACTAGTGAATGATGTATTATCACTAGTGAATGATGTATTATCACTAGTGAATGATGTATTATCACTAGTGAATGATGTATTATCTGTTGATTCTCAGCTTATGTTCAGCAAGGCAAGAAACAGCGCATGCTTTTTTGGGCGACTTTTTCAAATCCTAGTTGCACACCCCATGTAGCCCAGCCCATAGGCCTATATGTTTTGATAAGGTTTGTATCACAACTGAAGTGGCCAAATAACTTCTTAAAATAAAGCATATGAATCCGCTTTACAACAGTTGTAGAGCATAACTGACGTACAGTACATTGGAGGCACGTATTTCAAGTTTTGGGGAAGATCATTTTCACCATAAAAATGTGCCTTTATAATAAAAGCATTACATGCATAATCACATTTCTTTTCCCACAAATTGATTGCATTTTGGACCATTCGCGCTTATAGCCTACTACCATGTGCGCATTGCTGCGCTTATAATGTGAAGAAATAACCTAATAGTTTATCAACATTTTAAGCTAAACGTTCTGATCTGTTGCATCAGCCTCAATGCGTTTTTTTTTTATGTGAGTGGTTGTTTTAATTTGGGATCTATCGCATCCTACAACTGTCCCAGCGTATGTTTGGAATATTTATTTCTTGCACAGAAGGACACGTTGACCAATGGAATAGGTCAACTTCTGTACCATGGGGGATAGTAGATTGACAAAGGCTAGTGATTTGGCTGTTCGTTAGGGCCGACTCATCTTATTGGCTGAGGTAAAGTAAACGTGGACAGATCTTCTAACATCCTCAATATGAACCTCGGAACTCGATAAGAAGGACGCAAGCATTTACGTCCCTTATGTGTCCGTCTTCACTTGTAGCCTACTTCTCAGCCGTGAGAAGGACCCGGTCACAGGATGTGCATTGGCTAGTAAGAATTTAGATGTCTGAGAGAGCCATTTGAGTGAGGCAGCCGCGGGAAGATAATCATAACTATTATGGATTTTGGGTGGGGGGGATTACAGCCACTCAAGTGGGATGCCACGGGGGGGGGGGGGGGGGGGGGTTGTTAAATTGTGAATGAGAGACTGATGATGTGTGCACAGCCTGATGAGGAGCTCATGCCTTTAATGTGACTTTTTTCATCATTAGAGTTGCATCATTCAGCCTTACAATGTATTAAAATCAAAACATATAGACCAACATTTGTATCACAGCTGAAGTTACATAAATAACTCTAAATGAAGCATATAGGAGGACCTGTTTCGTTAACCGCTCAACACAGAATAGCCGGATGTGCGCACTCCCTTAAATCGTTTGGAGAAAATATCATTTGTATTTTATTCATTATATGTTCAATTGTATTCTTCATACTATGAAATAATATCAAATAATGGAATTCTAAGCAAATCTTGTCTGCTAAGTGAACTAGTGTAGCCCACAGCCATTTGGCATAGCCAGATCAGGACCTGCTAAATGAACTAGTGTAGCCCACAGCCATTTGGCATAGCCAGATCAGGACCTGCTAAATGAACTAGTGTAGCCCACAGCCACATGGCATAGCCAGATCAGGACCTGCTAAATGAACTAGTGTAGCCCACAGCCACATGGCATAGCCAGATCAGGACCTGCTAAATGAACTAGTGTAGCCCACAGCCACATGGCATAGCCAGATCAGGACCTGCTAAATGAACTAGTGTAGCCCACAGCCACAAGGGATAGCCAGATCAGGACCTGCTAAATGAACTAGTGTAGCCCACAGCCATTTGGCATAGCCAGATCAGGACCTGCTAAATGAACTAGTGTAGCCCACAGCCACATGGCATAGCCAGATCAGGACCTGCTAAATGAACTAGTGTAGCCCACAGCCACATGGCATAGCCAGATCAGGACCTGCTAAATGAACTAGTGTAGCCCACAGCCACATGGCATAGCCAGATCAGGACCTGCTAAATGAACTAGTGTAGCCCACAGCCACATGGCATAGCCAGATCAGGACCTGCTAAATGAACTAGTGTAGCCCACAGCCATATTGCATAGCCAGATCAGGACCTGCTAAATGAACTAGTGTAGCCCACAGCCACATGGCATAGCCAGATCAGGACCTGCTAAATGAACTAGTGTAGCCCACAGCCACATGGCATAGCCAGATCAGGACCTGCTAAATGAACTAGTGTAGCCCACAGCCATTTGGCATAGCCAGATCAGGACCTGCTAAATGAACTAGTGTAGCCCACAGCCATTTGGCATAGCCAGATCAGGACCTGCTAAATGAACTAGTGTAGCCCACAGCCACATGGCATAGCCAGATCAGGACCTGCTAAATGAACTAGTGTAGCCCACAGCCATTTGGCATAGCCAGATCAGGACCTAACATAAGGACAACTCAGAGTATGCTGTCCTGTTCTTCTGAAATACATTTTATTCACATCATGTTTATTTAGACCTGTTTAAAAACAATAAAGTATTTTATTGTGAAGGCTATATTAAATGGATTCATCAGTGTGTTATCCTCTCTAATGTGAGCACTCATCAATACTGTGAGATTCTACTGTTACAGACTTCACTGTTAGTGGGGTTAACTTCACACACACACCCTCACACCCTCACACCCTCACACCCTCACACACCCTCACCCTCACACACACACACACACACACACACACACACACACACACACACACACACACACACACACACACCCTCACACACCCTCACACACCCTCACACACCCTCACACACACAGACACACACACACACACACACACACACACACACACACACACACACACACACACACACACACACACACACACACACACACACACACACACACACACACCTAGTTGCTTATCACTGGTACTATGGGGAGTGGAAGAGTGTGTGTGTGTTGGATGTACTTATTTCTCTTTGTTGCCGTGTTTGGAGTGCTGGTGTGTTTTGGGCTTGTGAGGGGGAGGTGTGTGTGTGGGTCAGGGCGAAGTGTGTGGGTGGAGACTGACAGAATGACTCAAAGCGATCTCTCCCACCCATACACTCATCCTCACATTTTCCACTCTGTCTAAAGTGTCACCCTGTGTACACACACACACACACTGCCCTACAGGGTTACCAACGTTACACACACACACTGCCCTACAGGGTTACCAACGTTACGCACACACACACACGCACACACTTCCCTACAGGGTTACCAACATTACACACACACACACTACCCTAAAGCGTAACCAACGTTACACACACACACACACACACTGCCCTACACGGTTACCAAGGGTGTCAGCGTGTTTGCACTGTGACCAATACTCAGGTGCTAGCTGTAGCAGCAGGAAGGTGCAGTTGTTTTGATGGCGTGTGCAGTGTGTGTGTGTGTGTGTGTGTGTGTGTGTGTGTGTGTGTGTGTGTGTGTGTGTGTGTGTGTGTGTGTGTGTGTGTGTGTGTGTGTGTGTGTGTGTGTGTGTGTGTGTGTGTGTGTGTGTGTGTGTGTGTGTGTGTGTGTGCGTGTGTGTCAGATTGGGCGACATGTTTGGGCCGCTGTGTGTTCTGTGTATCTAACAAGGACCCAGCATCAAGTACCTTTCTGTTTGGTCCTGATTGAAGGATGGAGAGACGAGAGACAAGAGAGAGAGAGATGCCTCACCCTACTAGAATCTGAAGTCAAATGTCTACTGTTTGCTGATGATCTGGTGCTTCTGTCACCAACCAAGGAGGGCCTACAGCAGTACCTACATTTTCTGCACAGATTCTGTCAGACCTGGGCCCTGATAGTAAATCCCACTAAGACAAAAATAATGCTGTTCCAAAAAAGGTCCAGTCGCCAGGACCACAAATATAAATTCCATCTAGACACCGTTGCCTCAGAGCACTCAATAAACTACACATACCGTATCTCGGCCTAAACATCAGCGCCACAGGTAACTTCCACAAAGCTGTGAATGATCTGAGAGACAAGGCAAGAAGGGCCTTCTATGCCATCAAAAGGAACATAAAATTCGACATAACAATTAGGATCTGGCTAAAAATACTTGAATCAGTTATAGAACCCATTGCCCTTTATGGTTGTGAGGTCTGAGGTCCGCTCACCAACCAAGAATTCACAAAATGGGACATTTACATTTTTTTATTTTTTTATTTTTTATTATTTTTTATTATTTTTTATTTTATTTATTTCACCATTATTTAACCAGGTAGGCCAGTTGAGAACAAGTTCTCATTTACAACTGCGACCGGGCCAAGATAAAGCAAAGCAGTGTGACAAAAACAACAAATCAGAGTTACACATAAACAAACACACAGTCAATAACAAAATTGAAAATAAAAATTGAAAAATCTATGTACAGTGTGTGCAAATGTAGAAGAGTAGGGAGGTAGGCAATAAATAGGCCATAGAGGTTGAACATAATTACAATTTAGCATTAATACTGGAGTGATTGAGGTGCAGATGATGATGTGCAAGTAGAGATACTAGGGTGCAACAGAGCAAGAGGGTAAGTAATAATATGGGGATGAGGTAGTTGGGTGTGCTATTTACAGATTGGCTGTGTACAGGTAAAGCGATTGGTAAGCTGCTCAGACAGCTGATGCTTAAAATTAGAGAGGGAGATATAAGACTCCAGCTTCAGAGATTTTTGCAATTCGTTCCAGTCATTGGCAGCATAGAACTGGAAGGAAAGGCGGCCAAAGGGGGTGTAGGCTTTGGGGATGACCAGTGCAATATACCTGCTGGAGCGCGTGCTACGGGTGGGTGTTGTTACGGTGACCAGTGAGCTGAGATAAGGCGGGGCTTTACCTAGCAAAGACTTATAGATGACCTGTATCCAGTGGGTTTGGCGACAGATATGTAGTGAGGGCCAGCCGACGAGAGCATACAGGTCGCAGTTGTGGGTAGTATATGGGGCTTTGGTGATAAAACGGATGGCACAGTGACAGACTGCATCCAGTTTGCTGACTAGAGTGTTGGAGGCTATTTTGTAAATGACATCGCCAAAGTCGAGGATTGGTAGGATAGTCAGTTTTACGAGGGTATGGTTGGCGGCATGAGTGAAGGAGGCTTTGTTGCGAAATAGGAAGCCGATTCTAGATTTAATTTTGGATTGGAGATGCTTAATGTGAGTCTGGAAGGAGAGTTTACAGTCTAACAGGACACCTAGGCATTTGTAGTTGTCCACATATTCTAGGTCAGAACCGTCCAGAGTAGTGATGGTAGTCGGGCGGGAGGGTGCGGACAACAATCGGTTGAAAAGCATGCATTTAGTTTAACTAACATTTAAAAGCAATTGGAGGCCTCGGAAGGAGTATTGTATGGCGTTGAAGCTCGTTTGGAGGTTTGTTAACACAGTGTCCAAAGAAGGGCAAGATGTATACAGAATGGTGTCGTCTGCGTAGAGGTGGAGCGACATCATTGATATATACCGAAAAAAGAGTCGGCCCGAGAATTGAACCCTGTGGTACCCCCATAGAGACTGCCAGAGGTCCGGACAACAGGCCCTCCGATTTGACACACTGAACTCTTTCTGAGAAGTCATTTGAGAAACCAAGGCTGTTGAGTCTGCCGATAAGAATGTGGTGATTGACTGAGTCAAAAGCCTTGGCCAGGTCGATGAAGACGGCTGCACAGTACTGTCTTTTATCGATGGCGGTAATGATATTGTTTAGGATCTTGAGCGTGGCTGAGGTGCACCCATGACCAGCTTTGGAAACCAGATTGCATAGTGGAGAAGGTGCGATGGAATTCGAAATGGTCGGTGATCTGTTTATTAACTTGTCTTTCAAAGATTTGAGAAAGGCAAGGCAGGATGGATATAGGTCTATAACAGTTTGGGTCTGGAGTGTCTCCCCTTTGAAGAGGGGGATGACCGCAGCAGCTTTCCAATCTTTAGGGATCTCAGACGATACGAAAGAAAGGTTGAATAGGCCATTAATAAGGGTTTCAACAATTTCTGCGGATCATTTTAGAAAGAGAGGGTCCAGATTGTCTAGCCCAGCTGATTTGTAGTAATCCAGATTTTGCAGCTCTTTGTCTGGATTTGGGTGAAGGAGAAGTGGTGGGGGGGGGGGATTTACTGCAAGGGGTGCTGAGATGTTGGCCAGGGTAGGGGTAGCCAGGTGGAAGGCATGGCCAGCCGTGGATAAATGCTTATTGAAATGATCGATTATCGTAGATTTATAGGTGGTGACAGTGTTTTCTATCCTCAGTGCAGTGGGCAGCTGGGAGGAGGTGCTCTTATTCTCCATGGACTTAACAGTGTCCCAAAACTTTTGGGATTTGATGCTACAGGAAGCAAATTTCTGTTTGAAAAAGCTAGCCTTGGCTTTCCTAACTGACTGAGTATATTGGTTCCTGACTTCCCTGAAAAGTTTAATATCACTGGGGCTATTCGATGCTAATGCAGAACGCCACAGGATGGTTTTGTGCTGGTCAAAGGCAGTCAAGTCTGGGATGAACACGGGCTATACCTGTTCTTAGTTCTACATTTTTTGAATGGGGCGTTCTTATTTAAGATGGAGAGGAAAGCACTTTTGAAGAACAACCAGGCATCCTCTACTGACGGGATGAGGTCAATATCCTTCCAGGATACCCGGGCCAGGTCGATTAGAAAGGCCTGCTCGCTGAAGTGTTAAATTCTGCCCACAAAATGAGTTAGAAACTGAGCTGCACATCCTAAACTCCTGCCAAATGTATGGCCATATTAGAGACACATATTTCCCTCAGATTACACAGACCCACAAAGAATTGAAAAACAAACCCAATTTTGATAAACTCCCAAATCTACTGGGTGAAATACCATAGTGTGCCATCACAGCAGCAAGATTTGTGACCTGTTGCCACAAGAAAAGGGCAACCAGTGAAGAACAAACACCATTGTAAATACAACCCATATTTATGTTTATTTATTGTCCCTTTTCTGCTTTAACTATTTGCACATCGTTACAACACTGTGTATATGCATAATATGACAATTGAAATGTCTTTATTCTTTTGGAACTTCTGTGAGTGTAATGTTTACTGTTCATTTTTATTGTTTATTTCACTTTTGTTTATTATCTACTTCACTTGCTTTGGCAATGTTAACATATGTTTTCCATGCCTACAAAGCCCTAAAATTGAAATTGAATTGAAAGATATATATATATATATATATATATATATATATAGAGAGAGAGAGAGAGAGAGAGAGAGAGAGAGAGAGAGAGAGAGAGAGAGAGAGAGAGAGAGAGAGAGAGAGAGAGAGAGAGAGAGAGAGAGAGAGAGAGAGAGAGAGAGAGAGAGAGAGAGAGAGAGAGAGAGAGAGAGAGAGAGAGAGAGAGAGAGAGAGAGAGAGAGAGAGAGAGAGAGAGAGAGAGAGAGAGAGAGAGAGAGAGAGAGAGAGAGAGAGAGAGAGAGAGAGAGAGAGAGAGAGAGAGAGAGAGAGAGAGAGAGAGAGAGAGAGAGAGAGAGAGTCAGCCCACTGACACCCCTATCAGACCACAGCAAAATCACAGTCTACTTGAACAGAGCAATATTCAATCATGAGGCATCAAAGCCAAAGGAACTGAGTAACATTAAGAAATGCTATAGATGGAAGGAATGCAGTTTGGAAACCTACCAAAAAACAATTAGGCAACAGCAAATTCAATCCCTTTTAGACAACTTCCTGGGTAAAATGTTCCACTGCAATAGTGAAGGTGTAAACTTGGCAGTAGAAAATCTTAACAGTATATTTGACCTCTCAGCTTCCCTATCAAATCTAAAAATCTCAAATAGAAAACCGAAGAAAATGAACAACAATGACAAATGGTTTGATAAAGAATGCAAAAATCTAAGAAATAAATTGAGAAACCTGTCCAACCAAAAACATAGAGACCCGGAAAACCTGAGTCTACGCCTTCACTATGGTGAATCACTAAAACAATACAGAAATACACTACGGAAAAAGAAGGAACAGCACGTCAGAAATCAGCTCAATGTAATTGAAGACTCCATAGACTCTAACCAATTCTGGGAAAATTGGAAAACACTAAACAAACAACAACACGAAGAATTATCTATCCAAAATGGAGATGTATGGGTAAACCACTTCTCCAATCTTTTTGGCT
>NW_024057813.1:65000-85200 GCF_016432855.1 Salvelinus namaycush | reverse complement strand
ATGTTATCTGACTAGATACTGTATGTTATCTGACTAGATACTGTATGTTATCTGACTAGATACTGTATGTTAGATACTGTATGTTATCTGACTAGATACTGTGTGTTATCAGACTAGATACTGTATGTTATCTGACTAGATACTGTATGTTAGATACTGTATGTTATCTGACTAGATACTGTATGTTATCTGACTAGATACTGTATGTTAGATACTGTATGTTATCTGACTAGATATTGTATGTTATCTGACTAGATACTGTATGTTATCGGACTAGATACTGTATGTTATCTGGCTAGATACTGTATGTTATCGGACTAGATACTGTATGTTATCTGACTAGATACTGTATGTTATCTGACTAGATACTGTATGTTATCAGACTAGATACTGTATGTTAACTGGCTAGATACTGTATGTTATCTGACTAGATACTGTATGTTATCTGACTAGATACTGTATGTTATCTGGCTAGATACTGTATGTTATCTGGCTAGATACTGTATGTTATCTGACTAGATACTGTATGTTAGATACTGTATGTTTTCTGACTAGATACTGTGTGTTATCAGACTAGATACTGTATGTTATCTGACTAGATACTGTATGTTAGATACTGTATGTTATCTGGCTAGATACTGTGTGTTATCAGACTAGATACTGTATGTTATCTGACTAGATACTGTATGTTAGATACTGTATGTTATCTGACTAGATACTGTGTGTTATCTGACTAGATACTGTATGTTATCTGGCTAGATACTGTATGTTATCTGACTAGATACTGTATGTTATCTGACTAGATACTGTATGTTAGATACTGTATGTTATCTGACTAGATACTGTATGTTATCTGACTAGATATTGTATGTTAGATACTGTATGTTATCTGACTAGATACTGTGTGTTATCAGACTAGATACTGTATGTTATCTGACTAGGTACTGTATGTTAGATACTGTATGTTATCTGGCTAGATACTGTGTGTTATCAGACTAGATACTGTATGTTATCTGACTAGATACTGTATGTTATCTGACTAGATACTGTATGTTAGATACTGTATGTTATCTGACTAGATACTGTATGTTATCTGACTAGATACTGTATGTTATCTGACTAGATACTGTATGTTATCAGACTAGATACTGTATGTTATCAGACTAGATACTGTATGTTATCTGACTAGATACTGTATGTTATCAGACTAGATACTGTATGTTATCAGACTAGATACTGTATGTTATCAGACTAGATACTGTATGTTATCTGACTAGATACTGTATGTTATCTGACTAGATACTCTATGTTATCTGACTGGATACTCTATGTTATCTGACTAGATACTGTATGTTAGATACTGTATGTTATCTGACTAAATACTGTATGTTAGATACTGTATGTTATCTGGCTAGATACTGTATGTTATCTGACTAGATACTGTATGTTATCTGGCTAGATACTGTATGTTATCAGACAAGATACTGTATGTTATCAGACTAGATACTGTATGTTATCAGACTAGATACTGTATGTTATCTGACTAGATACTGTATGTTATCAGACTAGATACTGTATGTTATCTGACTAGATACTGTGTGTTATCTGACTAGATACTGTATGTTATCTGACTAGATACTGTATGTTATCTGACTATGCTATAGACTGTAGGCTTGTTCATTTAGCAGACTAGATACTGTATGTTATCTGGCTATGCTATAGACTGTGGGCTTGTTAATTTACCAGACTAGATACTGTATGTTATCTGGCTATGCTATAGACTGTAGGCTTGTTAATTTAGCAGACTAGATACTGTATGTTATCTGGCTATGCTATAGACTGTAGGCTTGTTAATTTACCAGACTAGATACTGTATGTTATCTGGCTATGCTATAGGCTGTAGGCTTGTTCATTTAGTAGACTAGATACTGTATGTCATCTGGCTATGCTCCATGTCATAGGATGTAGGCTTGTTCATTTAGCTGACTAGATATGCCTATGCATATAAGTCATGTGCCATTATTTTATATAATATGATTTTATAGTAAGAAGAATATAACTGAATTCAGCTGAATAAAATAGAAAGGATATTTTTCTAATTTTCTCATATGAATGTGCATATGAAGTGTCTATGTTGACCATATGAAGTGTCTATGTTGACCATATGAAGTGTCTATGTTGACCATATGAAGTGTTAATTTGAAACAGCTATTTGGCAACTTTAGAAATGATTGATACACACCTTAGTAAAGCCACTTCTAAAGTGTAGTTTCACCAGGACATCTACTGAGGCATTTCAACAGTGGCAAATCAACAGGTAGTCAGGGAGACATGCACTTAAACACATCCCCTCATTCATCTAGAAATATAACAGACTTTATTATAGTTTCACCAGTACATCTACTGAGGCATTTCAACAGTGATACAGCAACATGTAGTCAGGGAGACACTTAAACACATCCCCTACATTCATCTAGAAATATAACAGACTTTATTATAGTTTCACCAGGACATCTACTGAGGCATTTCAACAGTGGCACAGCAACAGGTAGTCAGGGAGACATGCACTTAAACACATCCCCTCATTCATCTAGAAATATAACAGACTTTATTATAGTTTCACCAGGACATCTACTGAGGCATTTCAGCAGTGGCAGAGCAACAGGTAGCCAGGGAGACATGCACTTAAACACATCCCCTCATTCATCTAGAAATATAACAGACTTTATTATAGTTTCACCAGGACATCTACTGAGGCATTTCAGCAGTGGCAGAGCAACAGGTAGCCAGGGACACATGTACTTAAACACATCCCCTCATTCATCTAGAAATATAACAGACTTTATTCAAAAAATGTAATGTAGAGTTTATTATCAAAATATTGCCACTTTATTCTCAAAATATTGCCACTTTTTAAAGTACTATCAAAAAATGTGACTTTAGAGAGAGGCGGGAAACAATTACGGTGGGGTTATTTAAACAGTTTAGCTCATTGGACAGGTCAGAGTCAATGTTTGTAGTTGTTAAGTTTTTGGCAAAACACTGTAGATGTATGTGTTCAAAAGTAGCCCCCAATATCTTCAAATCCTAGGGGAGAGAGGAGCTGCTACCCCTGGGGAGAGAGGAGCTGCTACCCCTGGGGAGAGAGGAGCTGCAACCCCTGGGGAGAGAGAGGAGCTGCTGCCCCTGGGGAGAGAGGAGCTGCTACCCCTGGGGAGAGAGAGGAGCTGCTACCCCTGGGGAGAGAGGAGCTGCAACCCCTGGGGAGAGAGGAGCTGCTACCCCTGGGGAGAGAGAGGAGCTGTTACCCCTGGGGAGAGAGGAGCTGCTACCCCTGGAGAGAGAGGAGCTGCTACCCCTGGGGAGAGAGGAGCTGCTACCCCTGGGGAGAGAGAGGAGCTGCTACCCCTGGGGAGAGAGGAGCTGCTACCCCTGGAGAGAGGAGCTGCTACCCCTGGGGAGAGGAGCTGCTACCTCTGGGGAGAGAGGAGCTGCTACCCCTGGGGAGAGAGGAGCTGCAACCAGGAGAGACTGTGACCCTGCTCGGGAAGAGCTTAACGCTTGGTGATTGTTGGGGAGCGTTTGTCAGGAGCTTCAGTGATGAAGACTGTTCAACTTGCTGATGTTTCACAATATGTCATGTCTCAGTCACCAGGTCTCAACACAATAGAACACCACCATCAACAAAACACCAAATGATGGAATTTCTTGTGGAAGAATGGTGTCACATCCCTCCAATAGAGTTCCAGACAGTTGTAGAATGTATGCCAAGGCACATTGTAAGAGCTGTAAAGAGAGAGGGAGGGGAGAGAGAACAGGCAGAACCTGATATGTAAATGAGCAGAGCACAAGGAAGTAACGTTCAACGACCGAATTTCAGACTCTGTTTCTACTGAGAGATACAAGGTAAGACGACGATTGTTATGTGTATTCATATAGTTGATGATATTGTTATGTGTATTAATATAGTTGATGATATTGTTATGTGTATTCATATAGTTGATGATATTGTTATGTGTATTCATATAGTTGATGATATTGTTATGTGTATTCATATAGTTGATGATATTGTTATGTGTATTCATATAGTTGATGATATTGTTATGTGTATTCATATAGTTGATGATATTGTTATGTGTATTCATATAGTTGATGATATTGTTATGTGTATTCATATAGTTGATGATATTGTTATGTGTATTCATATAGTTGATGATATTGTTATGTGTATTCATATAGTTGATGATATTGTTATGTGTATTCATATAGTTGATGATATTGTTATGTGTATTCATATAGTTGATAATATTGTTATGTGTATTCGTATAGTTGATGATATTGTTATGTGTATTCATATAGTTGATGATATTGTTATGTGTATTCATATAGTTGATGATATTTTTGCTGGACAGTGTTATAATAGTCCTACTCTCCTTAAAATGTATTTGATATAAATTAGATGCGTGGGGTGAATTTGTTCTGTGCCCATCTGTGTGCCCCAGGGTGATCGCTCCTACCTAGAATCTAAAAGGGTTCTTTGGCTGTCCCCATAGGAGAACCTTTTGCAGAACCCTTTTTGGTACTAGGTAGAACCCTTTTGGGTTCCATACATAACTCTTTCCACAGAGGGTTCTACATGGAAGCCATAAGGGTTCTACCTGGAACCCAAAAGTGTCTCCTATGGGGACAGCCGGAGGACCCGTTTGGAACCCTTTATTCTAAGAGTGTACTGTATCATAGGTCTGTAGACTTGTCTTCTCAAAACAGGCTTAAAACACAACAAGCAACAAACAAACATTTTCTCTTTCTAATCTACTGTTAATGCTTTTCACTCAGGAAGGTACGTTGTGTGAAACAGAGACTAATAATATTGTGAAAAGCCTAACAACAAATTACACTTCCTCAAAACAGGTTGTGTGTATTCATTAGTGCCCACCGTAGCAAAACGTTTGGCAACAGAAACTGTTTAGTCCACGTTGTACAGCGTTTGGAGTAAACTGTTCACGTAACATTTTAAAACTGTTGGCTGTGGTGTAAACTAATGAATACAACCCAGGTTGTAGCCTACGACTCGGCTGTTGATACCTGATGCTGAAACCTGAACGTAGCCTGAGGGGTATACTATGATGCTAACTAGATATACTGGTTTTCTAAAGCTAGCCAGTTTCATTTAGCGTCACGTTCCAGCTCAGGCCTCATCCATAAGAATATACAGAACAGAACAGAAAATATCTCAATGACTGTAACGGCATTCCGTGATTCGACCAAAGTGATTCGACCAAAGTGCAGCGGGTTTTGAATACATAATGATTTAATAAAGCAAACGACGAAACACAAAAACAAACACTTGGAAGGATTTACAAAATAACAAAGACGAATGTAGACTGACCTAAACCATGAGAACTTACATAAAACACGAAGAACGCAGGAACAGGTACAGACTATAACAAACGAACGAACAAACAAACGCTACAGTCCCGTGTGGTGCACAGACACGGACGACAATCACCCACAAACAAACAGTGAGAACACCCTACCTTAATATGACTCTCAATCAGAGGAAACGTCAAACACCTGCCTCTAATTGAGAGCCATACCAGGCAACCCAAAACCAACAAAGAAACAGAAAACATAGACTGCCCACCCAAAACTCATGCCCTGACCAATAAACACATACCAAACAACAGAAAACAGGTCAGGAACGTGACAATGACTTGACATGTTCTGGTTGTGAATTCAGGCTACAAGGTGAGAATCCTGACACTGATACTGGGTTAACCCTATTTATACTGATACTGGGTTAACACTATTGATACTGATACTGGGTTAACACTATTTATACTGATACTGGGTTAACCCTATTTATACTGATACTGGGTTAACACTATTTATACTGATACTGGGTTAACCCTATTGATACTGATACTGGGTTAACCCTACTGATACTGGGTTAACACTATTTATACTGATACTGGGTTAACACTATTTATACTGATACTGGGTTAACACTATTTACACTGATACTGGGTTAACCCTATTTATACTGATACTGGGTTAACCCTATTGATACTGATACTGGGTTAACCCTACTGATACTGGGTTAACACTATTTATACTGATACTGGGTTAACACTATTTATACTGATACTGGGTTAACACTATTCATACTGATACTGGGTTAACCCTATTTATACTGATACTGGGTTAACCCTATTGATACTGATACTGGGTTAACACTATTTATACTGATACTGGGTTAACACTATTTATACTGATACTGGGTTAACACTATTTATACTGATACTGGGTTAACCCTATTTATACTGATACTGGGTTAACCCTATTTATACTGATACTGGGTTAACCCTATTTATACTGATACTGGGTTAACACTATTTATACTGATACTGGGTTAACCCTGTTTATACTGATACTGGGTTAACACTATTGATACTGATACTGGGTTAACCCTGTTTATACTGATACTGGGTTAACCCTGTTTATACTGATACTGGGTTAACACTATTTATACTGATACTGGGTTAACCCTGTTGATACTGATACTGGGTTAACCCTGTTTATACTGATACTGGGTTAACACTATTTATACTGATACTGGGTTAACACTATTGATACTGATACTGGGTTAACACTATTGATACTGATACTGGGTTAACACTATTGATACTGATACTGGGTTAACCCTATTTATACTAATACTGGGTTAACCCTATTTATACTGATACTGGGTTAACACTATTGATACTGGGTTAACCCTATTTATACTGATACTGGGTTAACACTATTGATACTGGGTTAACCCTATTTATACTGATACTGGGTTAACCCTATTGATACTGATACTGGGTTAACCCTATTAATGCTGATACTGGGTTAACCCTATTGATACTGATACTGGGTTAACACTATTTATACTGATACTGGGTTAACCCTATTTATACTGATACTGGGTTAACCCTGTTTATACTGATACTGGGTTAACACTATTTATACTGATACTGGGTTAACCCTGTTTATACTGATACTGGGTTAACCCTGTTTATACTGATACTGGGTTAACCCTGTTTATACTGATACTGGGTTAACACTATTTATACTGATACTGGGTTAACCCTGTTTATACTGATACTGGGTTAACCCTATTGCTGCGTAGGGTGTTTTCCTTCAACGCCAGCGACCTGGGTTCACTGCCCTGCCCCGCTGTTTGCTACAATGTTAATACCATAGGCTGCCCAACATCCATTGAACAAAGCGACACAATAATATGAGGGAAAGTATTTTAGTAAAATATCAGTAAGTGTTGATTTAGAGTTGTTCTTCTGGGTTCAGAGTTGGGAGATAACCAGTCCCAGTTTAAATCACCATGACAACCATTTCATTATTTCTCCAGAGCAGCAAGGGAATCTAGAGACTCAACCTTTGTAGAATCACAATAACCTAATTTATTCACCAAGTACATTTGCACATAGGATCTTCATTTGAGCCAGTTTACTACAGCAGGAAAATATTCCTGCAGCAACAGGAAATGTGAATTATTATGTGAATTGTAATTAATGGACATTTTTGTAGGGGTTGATACATTTTTTGTGAGGAAAACTCAAGTCTGAAATTTCTAAATGGAAATTACAAACTTCAGAAGCCTTTTTAAATCTCAAATACATTACAGTTATACTGCAGTGTGGGGTGATCAAATTAAGATCTTACATCTGTACACAATTTTCCTTGGTGATATGGTGCTGCTAGTGATAGACAACATTTAGAGACAGAATACAGACAGAAGAGTTTACACAAAGTTACCCTACAACATTATACACAACTAGGTAGAGTGAGCATAGAGCTATAAGAGAATGTACAGTGGATATACAGTTGATATACAGTACAGTGGATATACAGTTGATATACAGTACAGTGGATATACAGTACAGTGGATATACAGTTGATATACAGTACAGTGGATATACAGTTGATATACAGTACAGTGGATATACAGTACAGTGGCTATACAGTTGATATACAGTACAGTGGCTATACAGTTGATATACAGTACAGTGGATATACAGTTAATATACAGTACAGTGGCTATACAGTTGATATACAGTACAGTGGATATACAGTTGATATACAGTACAGTGGCTATACAGTTGATATACAGTACAGTGGATATACAGTTGATATACAGTACAGTGGCTATACAGTTAATATACAGTACAGTGGATATACAGTTAATATACAGTACAGTGGATATACAGTACAGTGGATATACAGTTGATATACAGCACAGTGGGTATACAGTTGATATACAGTACAGTGGCTATACAGTTGATAAACAGTGGATGTCCACATTTACAGTATCAGTATAAATATATCTAAGAGAGATGAACAGAGAGATAATGCAGTATAGTTCAGTTATTTAGTGTTCAGTTCAGAGATGGTTGACGTGGTGTGCAGCGTAGAGTCCTTTTGTCTCTATGGACCAGACGGCCAGTTGGTGAGGGACACAGCATAGTCCATTAGTCTCTATGGGCCAGGTGGCCAGTTGGTGAGGGCCACAGCATAGTCATTTAGTCTCTATGGGCCAGATGGCCAGCTGGTGAGGGCCACTATAGTCATTTAGTCTCTATGGGCCAGGTGGCCAGTTGGTGAGGGCCACAGCTTAGTCCTTTAGTCTCTATGGGCCATATGGCCAGTTGGTGAGGGCCACAGCATAGTCTTTTAGTCTCTATGGGCCAGGTGGCCAGTTGGTGAGGGACACAGCATAGTCCTTTAGTCTCTATGGGCCAGGTGGCCAGTTGGTGAGGGCCACAGCATAGTCCTTTAGTCTCTATGGGCCAGATGCCCAGTTGGTGAGGGACACAGCATAGTCCTTTAGTCTCTATGGACCAGATGGCCAGTTGGTGAGGGCCACAGCATAGTCCTTTAGTCTCTATGGGCCAGATGGCCAGTTGGTGAGGGCCACAACATAGTCCTTTAGTCTCTATGGGCCAGGTGGCCAGTTGGTGAGGGCCACAGCATAGTCCTTTAGTCTCTATGGGCCAGATGGCCAGTTGGTGAGGGCCACAGCATAGTCCTTTAGTCTCCATGGGCCAGATGGCCAGTTGGTGAGGGCCACAGCATAGTCCTTTAGTCTCTACGGGCCAGGTGGCCAGTTGGTGAGGGACACAGCATAGTCCTTTAGTCTCTACGGGCCAGGTGGCCAGTTGGTGAGGGCCACAGCATAGTCCTTTAATCTCTATGGGCCAGGTGGCCAGTTGGTAAGGGCCACAGCATAGTCCTTTAATCTCTATGGGCCAGATGGCCAGTTGGTAAGGGCCACAGCACAGCATCACCAACTGGCCATCTGGTCCATAGAGACTAAAGGACTATGCTGTGGCCCTCACCATAGAGATTAAAGGACTATGCTGTGGCCCTCACCAACTGGCCACATGGCCCATTCCTCTGATTTAGTCTCTATGGGCCAGGTGGCCAGTTGGTGAGGGCCACGGCATAGTCATTTAGTCTCTATGGGCCAGATGGCCAGTTGGTAAGGGCCACAGCATAGTCCTTTAGTCTCTATGGACCAGATGGGCAGTTGGTGAGGGACACAGCATAGTCCTTTAGTCTCCATGGGCCAGATGGGCAGTTGGTGAGGGCCACAGCATAGTCCTTTAGTCTCCATGGGCCAGATGGGCAGTTGGTGAGGGACACAGCATAGTCATTTAGTCTCTATGGGCCAGGTGGCCAGTTGGTGAGGGCCACATAATAGTCATTTAGTCTCTGTGGGCCAGATGGCCAGCTGGTGAGGGCCACTATAGTCCTTTAGTCTCTATGGGCCAAATGGCCAGTTGGTGAGGGCCACAGCTTAGTCCTTTAGTCTCTATGGACCAGATGGCCAGTTGGTGAGGGCCACAGCATAGTCCTTTAGTCTCTATGGGCCAGATGGCCAGTTGGTGAGGGCCACAGCATAGTCCTTTAGTCTCTACGGACCAGATGGCCAGGTGGTGAGGGCCACAGAATAGTCCTTTAGTCTCTATGGGCCAGTTTGTGAGGGCCACAGCATAGTCCTTTAGTCTCTATGGTTCAGGTGGCCAGTTGGTGAGGGTCACAGCATAGACCTTTAGTCTCTATGGGCCATATGGCCAGTTGGTGAGGGCCACAGCATAGTCCTTTAGTCTCTATGGGCCATGTGGCCAGTTGGTGAGGGCCACAGCATAGTCCTTTAATCTCTATGGTGAGGGCCACAGCATAGTCCTTTAGTCTCTATGGACCAGATGGCCAGTTGGTGAGGGCCACAGCATAGTCCTTTAGTCTCTATGGGCCAGATGCCCAGTTGGTGAGGGACACAGCAAAGTCCTTTAGTCTCTATGTGCCATGTGGCAAGTTGGTGAGGGCCACAGCATAGTCCTTTAGTCTCTATGGGTCAGATGGACAGTTGGTGAGGGCCACAGCATAGTCCTTTAGTCTCTATGGGCCAGATAGCCAGTTGGTGAGGGCCACAGCATAGTCCTTTAATCTCTATGGGCCAGGTGGCCAGTTGGTAAGGGCCACAGAGTAGTCATTTAGTCTCTACGGGCTAGGTGGCCAGTTGGTGAGGGCCACAGCATAGTCCTTTAATCTCTATGGGCCAGGTGGCCAGTTGGTAAGGGCCACAGCGTAGTCATTTAGTCTCTATGGGCCAGATGGCCAGTTGGTGAGGGCCACAGCATAGTCCTTTAGTCTCTTTGGGCCAGATAGCCAGTTGGTGAGGGCCACAGCATAGTCCTTTAGTCTCTATGGGCCAGATCGCCAGTTGGTGAGGGCCACAGCATAGTCATTTAGTCTCTATGGGCCAGGTGGCCAGTTGGTGAGGGTCACAGCATAGTCCTTTAATCTCTATGGGCCAGATAGCCAGTTGGTGAGGGCCACAGCATAGTCCTTTAGTCTCTTTGGGCCAGATAGCCAGTTGGTGAGGGCCACAGCATAGTCCTTTAGTCTCTTTGGGCCAGATAGCCAGTTGGTGAGGGCCACAGCATAGTCATTTAGTCTCTATGGGCCAGGTGGCCAGTTGGTGAGGGTCACAGCATAGACCTTTAGTCTCTATGGGCCATATGGCCAGTTGGTGAGGGCCACAGCATAGTCCTTTAGTCTCTATGGGCCAGTTGGCCAGTTGGTGAGGGCCACAGCATAGTCCTTTAGTCTCTACGGACCAGGTGGCCAGTTGGTGAGGGCCACAGCATAGTCCTTTAGTCTCTACGGACCAGGTGGCCAGTTGGTGAGGGCCACAGCATACTCATTTAGTCTCTATGGGCCAGATGCCCAGTTGGTGAGGGCCACAGCATAGTTTTTTAGTCTCTATGGGCCAGGTGGCCAGTTGGTGAGGGACACAGCATAGTCCTTTAGTCTCTATGTGCAATGTGGCAAGTTGGTGAGGGCCACAGCATAGTCCTTTAGTCTCTATGGGTTAGATGGACAGTTGGTGAGGGACACAGCATAGTCCTTTAGTCTCTATTGGCCAGATGGCCAGTTGGTGAGTGCCACAGCAAAGTCCTTTAGTCTCTATGGGCCAGATGGCCAGTTGGTGAGGGACACAGCATAGTCCATTAGTCTCTATGGGCCATTTGGCCAGTTGGTTAGGGCCACAGAGTAGTCATTTAGTCTCTACGGGCTAGGTGGCCAGTTGGTGAGGGCCACAGCATAGTCCTTTAATCTCTATGGGCCAGGTGTCCAGTTGGTGATGGGCCACAGCATAGTCCTTTAGTCTCTATGGGCCAGGTGGCCAGTTGGTTAGGGCTACAGCGTAGTAATTTAGTCTCTATGTGCCAGATGGCCAGTTGGTAAGGGCCACAGCATAGTCCTTTAGTCTATATGGGCCAGATAGCCAGTTGGTGAGGGCCACAGCATAGTCCTTTAATCTCTATGGGCCAGGTGCCAGTTGGTAAGGGCCACAGAGTAGTCATTTAGTCTCTACGGGCTAGGTGGCCAGTTGGTGAGGGCCACAGCATAGTCCTTTAATCTCTATGGGCCAGGTGGCCAGTTGGTAAGGGCAACAGCGTAGTCATTTAGTCTCTATGGGCCAGATGGCCAGTTGGTAAGGGCCACAGCATAGTCCTTTAGTCTCTATGGGCCAGATAGCCAGTTGGTGAGTGCCACAGCATAGTCCTTTAGTCTCCATGGGCCAGATGAGCAGTTGGTGAGGGACACAGCATAGTCATTTAGTCTCTATGGGCCAGGTGGCTAGTTGGTGAGGGCCACATCATAGTCATTTAGTCTCTATGGGCCAGGTGGCCAGTTGGTGAGGGCCACAGCTTAGTCCTTTAGTCTCTATGGGCCAGGTGGCCAGTTGGTGAGGGTCACAGCATAGACCTTTAGTCTCTATGGGCCATATGGCCAGTTGGTGAGGGCCACAGCATAGTCCTTTAGTCTCTATGGGCCAGATGGCCAGTTGGTGAGGGCCACAGCATAGTCCTTTAGTCTTTATGGGCCAGATGGCCAGTTGGTGAGGGCCACAGCATAGTCCATTAGTCTCTATGGGCCAGATGGCCAGTTGGTGAGGGCCACAGCATAGTCCTTTAGTCTCTACGGGCCAGATGGCCAGTTGGTAAGGGCCACAGCATAGTCCTTTAGTCACTATGGGCCACATTCCCAGTTGGTGAGGGCCACAGCATAGTCCTTTAGTCTCTATGGACCAGATGGCCAGTTGGTGAGGGCCACAGCATAGTCCTTTAGTCTCTATGGGCCAGATGGCCAGTTGGTGAGGGACACAGCATAGTCCTTGTGTCTCTATGGACCAGATGGCCAGTTGGTGAAGGCCACAGCATAGTCCTTTAGTCTCTATGTGCCATGTGGCAAGTTGGTGAGGGCCACAGCATAGTCCTTCAGTCTCTATGGGCCAGATGCCCAGTTGGTGAGGGCCACAGCATAGTCTTTTAGTCTCTATGGGCCAGTTGGCCAGTTGGTGAGGGACACAGCATAGTCCTTTAGTCTCTATGGGCCAGGTGGCCAGTTGGTGAGGGCCACAGCATAGTCCTTTAGTCTCTATGGGCCAGATGCCCAGTTGGTGAGGGCCACAGCATAGTCCTTTAGTCTCTATGGGCCAGATGGCCAGTTGGTGAGGGACACAGCATAGTCCATTAGTCTCTATGGGCCATTTGGCCAGTTGGTTAGGGACACAGCATAGTCCTTATGTCTCTATGGGCCAGGTGTCCAGTTGGTGATGGGCCACAGCAGAGTCTTTTAGTCTCTATGGGCCAGGAGGCCAGTTGGTGAGGGACACAGCATAGTCCTTTAGTCTCTATGGGCCAGGTGGCCAGTTGGTGAGGGCCACAGCATAGTCCTTTAGTCTCTATGGGCCAGATGCCCAGTTGGTGAGGGACACAGCATAGTCCTTTAGTCTCTATGGACCAGATGGCCAGTTGGTGAGGGCCACAGCATAGTCCTTTAGTCTCTATGGGCCAGATGGCCAGTTGGTGAGGGCCACAACATAGTCCTTTAGTCTCTATGGGCCAGGTGGCCAGTTGGTGAGGGCCACAGCATAGTCCTTTAATCTCTATGGGCCAGATGGCCAGTTGGTGAGGGCCACAGCATAGTCCTTTAGTCTCCATGGGCCAGATGGCCAGTTGGTGAGGGCCACAGCATAGTCCTTTAGTCTCTATGGGCCAGGTGGCCAGTTGGTGAGGGACACAGCATAGTCCTTTAGTCTCTACGGGCCAGGTGGCCAGTTGGTGAGGGCCACAGCATAGTCCTTTAATCTCTATGGGCCAGGTGGCCAGTTGGTAAGGGCCACAGCATAGTCCTTTAATCTCTATGGGCCAGATGACCAGTTGGTAAGGGCCACAGCACAGCATCACCAACTGGCCATCTGGTCCATAGAGACTAAAGGACTATGCTGTGGCCCTCACCATAGAGATTAAAGGACTATGCTGTGGCCCTCACCAACTGGCCACATGGCCCATTCCTCTGATTTAGTCTCTATGGGCCAGGTGGCCAGTTGGTGAGGGCCACGGCATAGTCATTTAGTCTCTATGGGCCAGATGGCCAGTTGGTAAGGGCCACAGCATAGTCCTTTAGTCTCTATGGGCCAGGTGGCCAGTTGGTAAGGGCCACAGCATAGTCATTTAGTCTCTATGGGCCAGATGGCCAGTTGGTAAGGGCCACAGCATAGTCCTTTAGTCTCTATGGACCAGATGGGCAGTTGGTGAGGGACACAGCATAGTCCTTTAGTCTCCATGGGCCAGATGGGCAGTTGGTGAGGGCCACAGCATAGTCCTTTAGTCTCCATGGGCCAGATGGGCAGTTGGTGAGGGACACAGCATAGTCATTTAGTCTCTATGGGCCAGGTGGCCAGTTGGTGAGGGCCACATAATAGTCATTTAGTCTCTGTGGGCCAGATGGCCAGCTGGTGAGGGCCACTATAGTAATTTAGTCTCTATGGGCCAGGTGGCCAGTTGGTGAGGGCCACGGCATAGTCATTTAGTCTCTATGGGCCAGATGGCCAGTTGGTAAGGGCCACAGCATAGTCCTTTAGTCTCTACGGACCAGATGGCCAGTTGGTGAGGGCCACAGAATAGTCCTTTAGTCTCTATGGGCCAGTTTGTGAGGGCCACAGCATAGTCCTTTAGTCTCTATGGTTCAGGTGGCCAGTTGGTGAGGGTCACAGCATAGACCTTTAGTCTCTATGGGTCATATGGCCAGTTGGTGAGGGCCACAGCATAGTCCTTTAGTCTCTATGGGCCATGTGCCCAGTTGGTGAGGGCCACAGCATAGTCCTTTAATCTCTATGGTGAGGGCCACAGCATAGTCCTTTAGTCTCTATGGGCCAGATGCCCAGTTGGTGAGGGACACAGCAAAGTCCTTTAGTCTCTATGTGCCATGTGGCAAGTTGGTGAGGGCCACAGCATAGTCCTTTAGTCTCTATGGGTCAGATGGACAGTTGGTGAGGGCCACAGCATAGTCCTTTAGTCTCTATGGGCCAGATAGCCAGTTGGTGAGGGCCACAGCATAGTCCTTTAATCTCTATGGGCCAGGTGGCCAGTTGGTAAGGGCCACAGAGTAGTCATTTAGTCTCTACGGGCTAGGTGGCCAGTTGGTGAGGGCCACAGCATAGTCCTTTAATCTCTATGGGCCAGGTGGCCAGTTGGTAAGGGCCACAGCGTAGTCATTTAGTCTCTATGGGCCAGATGGCCAGTTGGTGAGGGCCACAGCATAGTCCTTTAGTCTCTTTGGGCCAGATAGCCAGTTGGTGAGGGCCACAGCATAGTCCTTTAGTCTCTATGGGCCAGATCGCCAGTTGGTGAGGGCCACAGCATAGTCATTTAGTCTCTATGGGCCAGGTGGCCAGTTGGTGAGGGTCACAGCATAGTCCTTTAATCTCTATGGGCCAGATAGCCAGTTGGTGAGGGCCACAGCATAGTCCTTTAGTCTCTTTGGGCCAGATAGCCAGTTGGTGAGGGCCACAGCATAGTCCTTTAGTCTCTTTGGGCCAGATAGCCAGTTGGTGAGGGCCACAGCATAGTCATTTAGTCTCTATGGGCCAGGTGGCCAGTTGGTGAGGGTCACAGCATAGACCTTTAGTCTCTATGGGCCATATGGCCAGTTGGTGAGGGCCACAGCATAGTCCTTTAGTCTCTATGGGCCAGTTGGCCAGTTGGTGAGGGCCACAGCATAGTCCTTTAGTCTCTACGGACCAGGTGGCCAGTTGGTGAGGGCCACAGCATAGTCCTTTAGTCTCTACGGACCAGGTGGCCAGTTGGTGATGGACACAGCATAGTCCTTTAGTCTCTATGTGCAATGTGGCAAGTTGGTGAGGGCCACAGCATAGTCCTTTAGTCTCTATGGGTTAGATGGACAGTTGGTGAGGGACACAGCATAGTCCTTTAGTCTCTATTGGCCAGATGGCCAGTTGGTGAGTGCCACAGCAAAGTCCTTTAGTCTCTATGGGCCAGATGGCCAGTTGGTGAGGGACACAGCATAGTCCATTAGTCTCTATGGGCCATTTGGCCAGTTGGTTAGGGCCACAGAGTAGTCATTTAGTCTCTACGGGCTAGGTGGCCAGTTGGTGAGGGCCACAGCATAGTCCTTTAATCTCTATGGGCCAGGTGTCCAGTTGGTGATGGGCCACAGCATAGTCCTTTAGTCTCTATGGGCCAGGTGGCCAGTTGGTTAGGGCTACAGCGTAGTAATTTAGTCTCTATGTGCCAGATGGCCAGTTGGTAAGGGCCACAGCATAGTCCTTTAGTCTATATGGGCCAGATAGCCAGTTGGTGAGGGCCACAGCATAGTCCTTTAATCTCTATGGGCCAGGTGCCAGTTGGTAAGGGCCACAGAGTAGTCATTTAGTCTCTACGGGCTAGGTGGCCAGTTGGTGAGGGCCACAGCATAGTCCTTTAATCTCTATGGGCCAGGTGGCCAGTTGGTAAGGGCAACAGCGTAGTCATTTAGTCTCTATGGGCCAGATGGCCAGTTGGTAAGGGCCACAGCATAGTCCTTTAGTCTCTATGGGCCAGATAGCCAGTTGGTGAGTGCCACAGCATAGTCCTTTAGTCTCCATGGGCCAGATGAGCAGTTGGTGAGGGACACAGCATAGTCATTTAGTCTCTATGGGCCAGGTGGCTAGTTGGTGAGGGCCACATCATAGTCATTTAGTCTCTATGGGCCAGGTGGCCAGTTGGTGAGGGCCACAGCTTAGTCCTTTAGTCTCTATGGGCCAGGTGGCCAGTTGGTGAGGGTCACAGCATAGACCTTTAGTCTCTATGGGCCATATGGCCAGTTGGTGAGGGCCACAGCATAGTCCTTTAGTCTCTATGGGCCAGATGGCCAGTTGGTGAGGGCCACAGCATAGTCCTTTAGTCTTTATGGGCCAGATGGCCAGTTGGTGAGGGCCACAGCATAGTCCATTAGTCTCTATGGGCCAGATGGCCAGTTGGTGAGGGCCACAGCATAGTCCTTTAGTCTCTACGGGCCAGATGGCCAGTTGGTAAGGGCCACAGCATAGTCCTTTAGTCACTATGGGCCACATTCCCAGTTGGTGAGGGCCACAGCATAGTCCTTTAGTCTCTATGGACCAGATGGCCAGTTGGTGAGGGCCACAGCATAGTCCTTTAGTCTCTATGGGCCAGATGGCCAGTTGGTGAGGGACACAGCATAGTCCTTGTGTCTCTATGGACCAGATGGCCAGTTGGTGAAGGCCACAGCATAGTCCTTTAGTCTCTATGTGCCATGTGGCAAGTTGGTGAGGGCCACAGCATAGTCCTTCAGTCTCTATGGGCCAGATGCCCAGTTGGTGAGGGCCACAGCATAGTCTTTTAGTCTCTATGGGCCAGGTGGCCAGTTGGTGAGGGACACAGCATAGTCCTTTAGTCTCTATGGGCCAGGTGGCCAGTTGGTGAGGGCCACAGCATAGTCCTTTAGTCTCTATGGGCCAGATGCCCAGTTGGTGAGGGCCACAGCATAGTCCTTTAGTCTCTATGGGCCAGATGGCCAGTTGGTGAGGGACACAGCATAGTCCATTAGTCTCTATGGGCCATTTGGCCAGTTGGTTAGGGACACAGCATAGTCCTTTAGTCTATATGGGCCAGATAGCCAGTTGGTGAGGGCCACAGCATAGTCCTTTAATCTCTATGGGCCAGGTGGCCAGTTGGTAAGGGCCACAGAGTAGTCATTTACTCTCTACGGGCTAGGTGGCCAGTTGGTGAGGGCCACAGCATAGTCCTTTAATCTCTATGGGCCAGGTGGCCAGTTGGTAAGGGCCACAGCGTAGTCATTTAGTCTCTATGGGCCAGATGGCCAGTTGGTTAGGGCCTAAGTATAGTCCTTTAGTCTCTATGGGCCAGATAGCCAGTTGGTGAGGGCCACAGCATAGTCCTTTAGTCTCTATGGGCCAGGTGGCCAGTTGGTGAGGGACACAGCATAGTCCGTTAGTCTCATTGGGACGGGTGGCCAGTTGGTGAGGGCCACAGCATAGTCCATTAGTCTCTATGGGCCAGGTGGCCAGTTGGTGAGGGCCACAGCATAGTCCTTTAGTCTCTATGGGCCAGATGGCCAGTTGGTGAGGGACACAGCATAGTCCATTAGTCTCTATGGGCCATTTGGCCAGTTGGTTAGGGACACAGCATAGTCCTTTAATCTCTATGGGCCAGGTGGCCAGTTGGTAAGGGCCACAGAGTAGTCATTTAGTCTCTATGGGCCAGGATGCCAGTTGGTGAGGGCCACAGCATAGTCCTTTAGTCTCAATGGGCCAGATGGCCAGTTGGTGAGGGCCAAAGCATAGTCCTTTAGTCTCTATGGACCAGGTGGCCAGTTGATGATGGCCACAGCATAGTCTTTTAGTCTCTATGGGCCAGTTGGCCAGTTGGTGAGGGCCACAGCATAGTCCTTTAGTATCTATGGGCCAGGTGGCCAGTTGGTGAGGGACACGGCACAGTCCTTTAGTATCTATGGGCCAGGTGGCCAGTTGGTGAGGGACACGGCATAGTCCATTAGTCTCTATGGGCCAGATGGCCAGTTGGTGAGGGCCACAGCATAGTCCTTTAGTATCTATGGGCCAGGTTGCCAGTTGGTGAGGGACACGGCATAGTCCTTATGTCTCTATGTACCAGACGTCCAGTTAGTGAGGGACACAGCATAGTCCTTTAGTCTCTATGGGCCAGGTGGCCAGTTGGTGAGGGCCACAGCATAGTCCTTTAGTCTCTATGAGCCAGGTGGCCAGTGTGTGAGGGACACAGCATAGTCCTTTAGTCTCTATGGACCAGATGGCCAGTTGGTGAGGGCCACAGCATAGTCCTTTAGTCTCTATGGGCCAGGTGGCCGGTTGGTGAGGGCCACAGCATAGTCTTTTAGTCTCTATGGGCCAGGTGGCCAGTTGGTGAGGGCCACAGCATAGTCCTTTAGTCTCTATGGGCCAGGTGACCAGTTGGTGAGGGCCACAGCATAGTCCTTTAGTCTCTATGGGCCAGATGGCCAGTTGGTGAGGGCCACAGCATAGTCCTTTAGTCTCTATGGACCAGGTGGCCAGATGGTGAGGGCCACAGCATAGTCCTTTAGTCTCTATGGACCAGATGGCCAGTTGGTGAGGGCCACAGCATAGTCCTTTAGTCTCTAGTCCTTTAGTCTCTATAGGCCAGTTGGCCAGTTGGTGAGGGACACAGCATAGTCCTTATGTCTCTATGGACCAGATGGCTAGTTGGTGAGGGCCACAGCATAGTCCTTTAGTCTCTATGGGCCAGATGGCCAGTTGGTGAGGGCCACAGCATAGTCCTTTAGTCTCATTGGGACGGGTGGCCAGTTGGTGAGGGCCACAGCATAGTCCATTAGTCTCTATGGGCCAGGTGACCAGTTGGTGAGGGCCACAGCATAGTCCTTTAGTCTCTATGGACCAGATGGCCAGTTGGTGAGGGCCACAGCATAGTCCTTTAGTCTCTATGGACCAGATGTCCAGTTGGCGAGGGCCACAGCATAGTCCTTTAGTCTCTATGGACCAGATGGCCAGTTGGTGAGGGCCACAGCATAGTCATTTAGTCTCTAGGGGCCAGATGGCCAGTTGGTGAGGGTCACAGCATGGGGAAAGAAAAATATGATCACCCCTGTTGCAGGAAAACTAAAGTGTGTCGTGTATTTGAGTGTATTTTAGCTTAAAAAAAGGGTTTTGAAGATGATAAATTCCACTTTTCCATTTAAAATGGTTCATTAATTATAATCTACATAGTAATGCAAATGTCTTGTTGCTGCAGGATAATTCTCCTGCTGTAGCAATCTGGTTCAAATTAAGATCCAACATCTGTAGCAATATACCTCTCTTTAATGTACATGGCTCTATCAGGATATATATTCCTCTCTCTAATGTATATGACTCTATCAGGATATATATACCTCTCTAATGTATATGACTATATCAGGATATATATACCTCTCTCTAATGTATATGACTATATCAGGATATATATACCTCTCTCTAATGTATATGGCTCTATCAGGATATATATACCTCTCTCTAATGTATATGACTATATCAGGATATATATACCTCTCTCTAATGTACATGGCTCTATCAGGATATATATACCTCTCTCTAATGTATATGGCTCTATCAGGATATATATACCTCTCTCTAATGTATATGACTATATCAGGATATATATACCTCTCTCTAATGTATATGACTATATCAGGATATATATACCTCTCTCTAATGTATATGGCTCTATCAGGATCCACTTTTGACCATTTGACA
>NW_024057813.1:0-60000 GCF_016432855.1 Salvelinus namaycush | reverse complement strand
AATTAATGAGGTTAATACACTTTATTTATCAGCTGCCTCACCAATCGTGAATTAATAACTTTTAATTGCTAAATTTTTCCAATAGAAGGCAGCATAAAACCACGAAGCATCAGTTATAGGCTACAAGCAGCAATATGATTGACATAAAATAGCATGCAATAACAGACTATATGTCTCATAATTTTCTAAAATGGTCACTCATTACTTTAGCTATATATCTCGTATTAGGGCTGCGTTGCTTTTGGGAGAGCAACAAAATAGTGACTATAGCAGGTATTGAACTCCGGGTAAATAATCACTAGTCAGAACCTCAACCCTACTATATATGCATTATACAAAATCATCTTAATATCTGATATTGTGAGTAAACAATCTCGGAATAGAAAAGACAAGAGTGCGTCTTCCAGCCCTCCAATAAATGACATAATTCAACCCTCCCGGTAAGTAAATTTACCTCAACATGCCCCTGGAGAAGGCAGAGTGACAAAATTAATGAGGTATAATTTCAAAACATGAGCATAAAAACAGGTGATTAAAAACATGAATCATCATTATATTACTTCACAGTAATCTGTTAAATGCTTTTTCAGTCCTTCCTCTTGCGTTAGCAGTGTGGAAAGGGACAGAAAGAAGCACACAGGAGTTTTCCTGTGAGGGGGAGTGGTGGTGTATCCAGGGAGAAACTAAACTAATCTTCTGAAATGTCATTTGTGGTCTTATGCTGCCATCTATTGGAATTATGTAGCAACTGCAGTAGTACTGAATAATGTGTAATTCCTTACTAAAGTAGTAATTACTCAGAATTGCAAAATATAAAATATTCTAGTTCATTTTACCACTTACAACCATAAAATAACAATTTATAGCATAACAAACAATGAATCTGAATCAAGCATTATCTGCCAAAGTAAAAGTAAAGTAACAGCCCTGTAGACAAAGAAGAGCTCTACAGTAGGTACCAAAACATTCAATGGCCATTTTCTCAAATGTGAGGTTACAAGTTAATCAACGTTCAAAGCAGAATTACTTTCCCAATATCCCTCAACTGTGGTGTATGATATACACCACCGTACCTTCTCCGCTGCGCAATCCGGTTTCCGAGCTGGTCACGGGTGCACCTCAGCCACGGTACTAAACGATATCATAACCGCCTTCGATTAAAGACAGTACTGTGCAGCCGTCTTCATCCACCTGGCCAAGGCATTCGTCTCTGTCAATCACAGTATTCTTATCGGCAGACTCAACAGCCTTGGTTTCTCAAATGACTGCCTCGCCTGGTTCACCAACTACTTCTCAGATAGAGTACAGTGCATCAAATCGGAGGGCTTGTTGTCCGGACCTCTGGCTGTCTCTATGGGGGTGCCACAGGGTTCAATTCTCGGGCCGACTCTTTTCTCTGTATATATCAGATTTCTCTGACAGCTGCGGGTGATTCCCTGATCCACCTCTACGCAGACGACACCATTCTGTATACATCTGGCCTTTCTCTGGACACTGTGTTAAAAAACCTCCAAACGAGCTTCAATGCCATACAACTCTCCTTCCGTGGCCTCCAATTGCTCTTAAACGCTAGTAAAACCAAATGCATACTTTTCAACCGATCGCTGCCCGCACCCGCCCGCCCTACTAGCATCACTACTCTGGACGGTTTTGACTTAGAATATGTGGACAACTACAAATAGGTGTCTGGCTAGACAGTAAACTCTCCTTCCAGACTCATATTAAGCATCTCCAATCCAAAATCAAATCTATATTCAGCTTCCTGTTTCACAACAAAGCCACCTTCACTCAAGCTGCCAAACATACCCTCGTAAAACTGACTATCCTACCGACTCTCGACTTCGGCCATGTCATTTACAAAATAGCCTCCAACACTCTACTCAGCAAAATGGGCGCAGTCTATCACAGTGCAATCCTTTTTGTCACCACAGCCCCATATACTACCCACCACTGAGACCTGTATGCTCTCGTTGGCTGGCCCTCGCTACATATTCGTCGCCAGACCCACTGGCTCCAGGTCATCTATAAGTCTTTGCTTCGTAAAGCTCTGCCTTATCTCAGCTCACTGGTCACCATAACAACACCCACCTGTAGCACGCGCTCCAACAGGTCTATTTCACTGGTCATCCCCAAAGCCAACACCTCCTTTGGCTGCCTTTCCTTCCAGTTCTCTGCTGCCAGTGACTGGAACGAATTGCAAAAATCACTGTAGTTGGAGTCTTATATCTCCCTCACTAACTTTAAGAATCAGCTATCTGAGCAGCTTACCAATCGCTGCAGCTGTACACAGCCCATCTGTAAATAGCCCATCCAATCAACCTACCTCATCCGCATATTGTTTTTATTTACTTTTTTGCTCTTTTTGCACATCAGTATTTCTACTTGCACATCATCTGCACATCTATCTCTCCAGTGTTAATTTGCTAAATTGAAATTACTTCGCTACCATGGCCTATTTATTGCCTTACCTCCTCACGCCATTAGCACACACTGTATATAGACTTTTCTATTGTGTTATTGACTGTATGTTTTTTTTATTCCATATGTAACTCTGTGTTGTTGTTTGTGTCGCACTGCTTTGCTTTATCTTGGCCAGGTCGCAGTTGTAAATGACAACTTGTTCTCAACTCGCCTACCTGGTTAAATAAAGGTGAAAAAAAAAATTGCTACATGAGACCGAATCGAGCCGGTCTGTCACATTTGACTGTATAAAACCAGTACTACTGATTTCTCTGAGAGTGAGGCAGATATATATATTATTACTGTGTAAAACCTAGCAGTACTACTGATTTCTCTGAGAGTAAGGCAGATATATATTATTACTGTATAAAACCTAGCAGTACTACTGATTTCTCTGAGAGTGAGGCAGATATATATTATTACTGTGTAAAACCTAGCAGTACTACTGATTTCTCTGAGAGTGAGACAGATATATATTATTACTGTATAAAACCTAGCAGTACTACTGATTTCTCTGAGAGTGAGGCAGATATATATTTACTGTGTAAAACCTAGCAGTACTACTGATGTCTCCGAGAGTGAGGCAGATATATATTATTACTGTGTAAAACCTAGCAGTACTACTGATTTCTCTGACAGTGAGGCAGATATATATTATTACTGTGTAAAACCTAGCAGTACTACTGATTTCTTTGAGAGTGAGGCAGATATATATTATTACTGTATAAAACCTAGCAGAACTACTGATTTCTCTGAGAGTGAGGCAGATATATAGCATTTGGCAAAATAAACATGATTATTTTTCTCTCTGAAATTAAACATCAAGTGAAAGACATTAAACAAATACATGTCTGTCATTGAACGACTACATGTAATGATTAGATAGTGAAAAAAACATCTCATTCATAATTTCTATAAACAATAAAAGCTCGTTTACGAACATTTCTGAAAAGTGACATATAGCGTTTTGGAATCTGAGCTCAGAGTAGATGAGATGTAATGTTTGTCTCTGTTGTGTTGAAGACCAATCAAGGAGGAGAGACCAGCCTCCCCTGTACCCAGCTGTGTGTCCATGAAGAGTGACTGGTCTATGGAGCAACCTCTAAACTTTAGAGAGGGAGACTTTTCTACTGAACAAAGGTAAGAAGAACTCATGGGTCATGGTGAGTGAGTTAAACAACACTGTCTCAAGTCATTTCTCAAGTTATTCCTTAAAACTTCTTAAGGCTATGGGGTGTTATTCAGAAGTTTGGATGACTGAGGTGTCAAAAGTAAACTGCCTGTTACTCAGGCCCAGAAGCTAGAAGGACTTTATTGAACAAATTGACCATTCATTGTGTTCCTGGGACCCTTGTGATTGCGATCAGAGGAAGATCTTCAAAGGTAAGTGATTCATTTGATCACTATTTGGGATTTTGTGGCGCCTGTGCTTGTTTGGATAATATGCTGTTGTGGGGCGCTGGCCTCAGATAATCGAATGCTGTGCTTTCGCCGTAAAGACTTTTTGAAATCCAACGATACAGTTAGATTGCCAAGATTCTAAGCTAAAGAATCATGTATGAAACTTGTATTATTATGAATGTTTAATATTATCCTAAGAGGTTTTTAACCCCTAACCCTAAGTATAACCTATTTTAGCCTTAACCCATAACCCTAATTCTAGGGTAGGGTAGCCTAAAAAACGTTAAGAAACGATTTTAGTAATAATATTATGTTAGTAAATACAATTTTAATTGTATTCTATTATTTCTATAATTTTTTTATTTCACTTTTATTTCATTTTTTAAAATATAAAATGTTCTAGTTCTTTTTACCACGTACAACCATAAAATAACCATTTATAGCAAACAATGAAACTGACATAACCCAAAAACACCAAACACCAGTTAATTGTATTAAAAACTATTTATATAGATAGATGGGTGATATTATCTGCCAAAGTAACAGCCCTGTAGAGAAATGAGAGCTCTCCAGTAGGTACCAAAACATTCAAAGGCCATTTTCTCAAAAGTGAGGTTACAAGTTTATCAACGTTCAAAGCAGAATGACTTTCCCATTGTTCCTCTACTGTAGTGTATAATATACCATTTTCCAGCTCTGACTGAAACTCTTCTTATGTTTCCCCATCAGAGCTCAGAGTAGATGAGAGATGTAATGTTTGTCTCTGTTGTGTTGAAGACCAATCAAGCAGGAGAGACCAGCCTCCCCTGTACCCAGCTGTGTGTCCATGAAGAGTGACAAGTCTATGATTCTACCTATAAACTTTAGAGAGGGAGACTTTTCTACTGAACAAAGGTAAGAAGAACTCATGGGTCATGGTCAGTGAGTTAAACAACACTGTCTCTAGTCATTTCTCCTCTCCCATTTTCCAATTTATTTAGGTTATTTTCATAATCCATAGGCTAATCCTTTTTTCCATTTTCATAGTCCTAAAACAATATTAAACAAACACAACATTCCCTCCCTGTGTGTGTGTGTGTGTGTGTGTGTGCCCTCTCCATTTTCAGTGGTGCTGATATGCACGTAATGAAGAAAATGAACCAGAAGAAGCTTGCTGACACACTGGAGAAAAGTACGAGCTGTCTGCCTCATGTTGAATGCTGTTTTATAACATTTAAAAGCTGTAGCTAAAGTACAGCTAAAGTAGCTGTGTAACTCAATTATATTGTAGTAGCCTTAACACAACACCTAGTGACCTCGTCAAGTAGCAGCAGGGATGTGTTGTGTTGATTCATTTAGAGAGAGAGAGAGAGAGAGAGAGGAGAGAGAGACAGCATTAATAATATCATCAATAATACCAATAATAATATAATCAGTCACACCAGTCTGTAATGCATTATGAAAACATGTACACATTTTTACGGTCAGTTATGAGAATAAATTATTATAATTTAAAACTTAATAACAGTCCTACAATACTGAAGGCATTAAAACAGACGTAATATTAATATCCTCTGTGTTATTTCTAGATTCAGATGAGCTTGCTGTGATTTGCCAACTTGAACTCAAATCTAATCTAAAGAAGAAGTTTCAATGTGTTTTTGAGGGGATCGCTAAACAAGGAAACCCAACACTTCTCAATAAGATCTACACAGAGCTCTACATCACAGAGGGTGGAACAGGAGAGGTCAATAATGAACATGAGCTGAGACAGATTGAGACAACAACCAGGAAACAAGCAAGACCAGAGACTGCAATCAAATGTAACGACATCTTCAAACCCTTAACTGGTCAAGACAAACTTATCAGAACTGTGCTGACAAAGGGAGTCGCTGGCATTGGAAAAACAGTCTCTGTGCAGAAGTTCATTCTGGACTGGGCTGAAGGAAAAGCAAATCAGGATGTCCAATTTGTATTTTCATTCCCTTTTCGGGAGCTGAATTTGATGAAAGGAGACAAACACACTTTCATTGAACTTCTCAATCACTTCTCAATGGAAACCAAACAATCAAGAATCTCCAACTTCGACAAGTACAAAGTTCTGTTAATCTTTGATGGTCTGGATGAGTGCCGACTGCCCCTAGACTTCCAGAAGAACAAGATCTGTTGGGACGTCACAGAGTCAACCTCAGTGGATGTTCTGCTGACAAATCTCATCAGGGGAAATCTGCTTCCCTCTGCTCTCCTCTGGATAACTACCCGACCTGCAGCAGCCAATAAGATCCCTTCAGAGTGTGTTCACCAGGTGACAGAGGTACGAGGGTTCAGTGACCCACAGAAGGAGGAGTACTTCAGGAAGAGATTCAGGGATGAGGACTTGGCCAACAGAATCATCTCACACATAAAGACATCAAGGAGCCTCCACATCATGTGCAACATTCCAGTCTTCTGTTGGATTTCTGCAACAGTCCTTGAACACATGTTGAAACATAAGAGAGAAGAGATGCCCAAGACTCTGACTGAGATGTACACACACCTTGTGGAGTTTCATACCAAACAGAAGAATGAAAAGTATCTTGGGAAAGAAGAGACAGGTCCACACTGGAATCAAGAGAGCATTCTGTCACTGGGAAAACTGGCTTTTCAACAGCTTGTGAAGGGCAATCTGATTTTCTATGAAGAAGACCTTAACGACGCTGGCATTGATGTCAATGAAGCCTCAGTGTACTCAGGATTGTGCACACAGATCTTTAAAGAGGAATGTGTGCTGTACCAGGACAAGGTGTACTGCTTTGTGCATCTGAGCATTCAGGAGTTTCTGGCTGCTGTCTATGTGTTCCTCTCATTCATCAACAATAATGAGAATCTAATTGACAAACTACAAACAAAAGACGAGCCTGAAGTTACTTTCTACAAGAGTGCTGTGGATAAAGCCTTACAAAGTGAGACGGGAAACCTGGACCTTTTCCTCCGCTTCCTTCTGGGCCTCTCACTGGAGTCCAATCAGAAGCACTTACGAGGTCTACTGACAAAGACAAGAAGCAGCTCACAGAGCCATGAAGAAACAGTCAAGTACATCAAGGAGAAGATCGGGGAGAATCCCTCTCCAGAGAGGAGCATCAATCTGTTCCACTGTCTGAATGAACTGAATGACCATTCTCTAGTGGAGGAGATCCAAAGATACGTGAGATCAGGAAGTCTCTCTAGAGACAAACTGTCACCTGTACAGTGGTCAGCTCTGGTCTTTGTGTTGCTGACTTCAGAAAAGGAGATGGATGTGTTTGACCTGAAGAAATACTCCAGATCAGAGGAAGGTCTTCTGAGGCTGCTGCCAGTGGTCAAAGCCTCCAGAGCTGTTCTGTGAGTAAATAAAATGACATATAAGAACTAATCATCAGGATGAAATATTCAGTTTAGAGAAAAATATGTGATATAATATGTATATAATATTATATTGAATAACGTATTGAATCAATGCTTTGACTTTCACATTAGTATAACATTACAATTCTAGGAGACAGAAGATGAATCTATATGTTGTTTGAGAGAATAAACCAAATGCATCTGCCATTGTCCTTCTACACTGCTGGTGTTAAATGAACAGTGCGTTTGTGAAGTCATGATGATCTCTTTGTCAGGCTATCAGGCTGTGGAGTCACAGAGGAAGGCTGTGCTTCTCTGGTCTCAGCTCTGGAGTCAAACCCCTCACACCTGAGAGAGCTGGATCTGAGTAACAATGACCTGAAGGATTCAGGAGTGAAGCTGCTCTCTGCTGGACTGGGGAATCCCCACTGTAAACTGGAGACTCTGAGGTCACACACACAATGGACACACTGGACACACACACACACACACAGGAAACACACACACACTGGACAAACACGCACACTGGACAAACACACATACTGGACACACACACACACAGGACAAACACACTGGACACACACACACACACACACACACAGACACACACACACACAGGACAGACACACACAAACAATGGACACGCACACACACAGACTGGACAAACGCACACACACCCACACACACCCACACACACTAGACACAACCACAGACATTGGACATCCACACACACTGGACACACACAAAATGGACACACACAAACTGGACACACACGCTGGACACACACTAACAGACACACACAGGATCAGGGTTAATTTAGTTGTGTTTAGAAACATGTTATCTACTTACTAAGACAGAAAAAAGAAAGACAATTTCTCCAGTCATTATCCACCATTCAGTTACTATTGGTTAAAACACAACCAAAACAAACTGCAAATGCAACCAACGCGTTTGGGACCAAATATTAAACTTTTGACTACTTTAATACACTATGAGTTAATTAGTCAGAATACTTTTAAAATATTTAAAAGGGGGACTACTGTAGATACATAAAGCGCATTCATTTCTAAATGGTGAAACAGATATGTATTAAAATATCCTCAAATAAAAGGTGACATATGAAACATTTGATCTGAAATCCAAAATGCTGGAGTACAGAGCCACATTTAAATTTTAGCTTCACTGTCAAAATAGATATGGTGTGGACTGTATACTCAATATAATCTAAATCTGATACCTCACTGTCATTATAGATATGGTGTGGACTGTATACTCAATACAATCTAAATCTGATACCTCACTGTCATTATAGATATGGTGTGGACTGTTTATTCAATACAATCTAAATCTGATACCTCACTGTCAAAATAGATATGTGGATTGTATACTCAATACAATCTAAATCTGATACCTCACTGTCTGTCTTTTGACTGATACTGCTTTTTAAACTGGTCTGGTCAGTCTACTCAAATATTTGTACTATACATTTTTCTCTCTACAAGTAATATTATGATCATTTATAATAATGATACATTAATTTATGAATAGATATGGCAGGTTTCAGGACACTGATATATCTGAATATGTTGAAAAAATATTACTGCCACTATTTTTAGTGTGATTTTAATAGGATTTGACTCTTTGCAGGCTGTCAGGCTGTCTAGTCACAGAGGAAGGCTGTGCTTCTCTGGTCTCAGCTCTGAGGTCAAACCCCTCACACCTGAGAGAGCTGGACCTGAGCTACAATCACCCAGGAGACTCAGGAGTCAGACTGCTCTCTGCTGGACTGGAGGATCCACACTGCAGACTGGAGAAACTCAAGTATGTAGAGGGTTTATGTCAATGTTCATATCAGACATGTTTGACTTATCAGGCTCGTTAATACAAATATTCTGACCACCACTTGGACACAGTTATATGCTGTGTGTGTGTGTGTGTGTGTGTGTGAGTTCAGGTGTATCCCTCAATGACTGTGTTCTTCTGCTTACCGCTACAGTGTGGAACATAGTGGAGAGAACACAATGAAACCTGGGCTTAGAAAATGTGAGTGTTGACTGCTGTGAAGAATATGACTAAGAATAAGTCTTAATTCAAGTTCAGTCAAAGTCAAAGACCACCATTGAAAGATTAGTGGAATCTGTGTGGGTAGCTGGACAGGTAGGATGACTGACAGTGAAGGTGAACAGGTGGTCACGTGTCAGGTGACAGAAGAAGGGATGAGACGGAGGCAGGAATTCCTTTAACCATAAAGTGGTATATTTACTGAGTAGTCTGTGCTGCATAACAAAGGAAACAAAATAACATGTATCCAATCAAATTCATAATCACAAAGATCAAATCATAACAATCATTCATTATTAACATAATTAGGGAATTCAACAATCCAGTTCATTAAGAAGTCAATAGTACTAGTACTAGTAGTAATCACCTGTGAGTCATTTAGGCTCTTAACTATTTATCATAAATCATGAAATAAATACAAACAGTGAATGGTCATTCAATCTATAATCTCCTTTAGTTTGATATCAAAGTCGATCAGTTAGCAAACAATGACGTTTCTCATTTCACCCTTTCAATTGGTCTTCATGTGTACATGGAATTAATTTAATTACATATTAACCATATCGATTGCATAATTGGCCTATGAGGATCCGTATGGCCGCGATCATTTACAATTCACATTACACAATATGTTTGAAGCGTGCGCTCCAAGCCGCGCTCCGCGATAACAACTATAAACAATAACTGATGGCCCACTCTCCCGATCGCAACAGATAGTTCAGATGAAAGGTAACAGAGTCGGTGGACTTACGTGGATTCATGGACGCACAGAACTTCTCAAGCAGACGGAGTTAAGGAAGAGAAAGCAGCGAGATCAGGCCATGCCGTTTTCCTCCTTTTATGTGGATGAGATCTGTCGGTCATTGCCACCTGACCTAATTAAAGCGCTCTGGCCCAGCTGAGTAAGTGGCCATGAATTAAAGGATTATTCCACCAACTCCATGGGCCTTTTCTACAACCATCATTACTTACTTGGTCATATTAAATATCAGCTGTAGTTCTACAGAAGCAGAAATCAGGGACACCAACGTTTACAAAGAGTTGATTTGACAATGTGTGTGTCTGTGTGTGTGTGTGTGTGTGTGGCGCGTTCGTGTTACATAAGAAATGTGTGTTTGTGTTCATGATGCATACAGGTGTGTGTGTAATTAATGGGAATAAGTGTGTTTTATATTACCATACAGTATAACATATGATCATTCAACAAGTCTCAAGTTACCTTCACTTCTCATTTTGATACCTAGAAACATCTACATTAAATGAATTAGTGAAAAGTGAATTAACATTCTAATGTGAATGATGATGAGTTCTAATATTGTGTCTGGTTTCATCCATCAGATGTCTGTGATCTCACACTGGACCCAAACACAGTAAACAGACTCCTCTCTCTGTCTGAGGAGAACAGAAAGGTGACATGGAGGAGAGAGGAGCAGCCGTATCCTGATCACCCAGAGAGATTTGAGGACTGTGGACAGGTGCTGTGTAGAGAGGGTCTGACTGGGCGCTGTTACTGGGAGGTAGAGTGGAGTGGGAGTGGGGCTGTTATAGGAGTGACATATAAAGGAATCAGCAGGAGAGGAGTGGGTAGGGACTGTTGGCTTGGATACAATGACAAGTCCTGGAGTCTGTTCTGCTCTGACAACAGTTACTCTGCTTGTCACAATAATAATACCACTATCACAGACGTCCCCTCCTCCAGCTCCCACAGAGTAGGAGTGTATCTGGACTGGCCAGCCGGCACTCTGTCCTTCTATAGAGCCTCCTCTGACACACTGACCCACCTGATCACATTCACCTCCACATTCACTGAGCCCCTCTATCCAGGGTTTAGGCTTTGGGGTGATGGTGACTCAGCGTCCCTGTAAATAATAACCTGACACAAACACACACACACACACACAAACTGGGCACACACACAGGTCACACACACTGGACACACACTAACACACACACACACTAACACACACACACACACACACACACACACACACACACACACACACACACACACACACACACACACACACACACACACACACACACACACACACACACACACACACACCCACGTCTTCCTATAATTGTTCACCTTCATGTTTATAAGACTATAACAATATCCATGTTATGGATCACAGATTCTAGAACAGCGTCTATCCCAGTTCTATCTACCTGTTAAATCAGTTTCTGGATCACAGGTTCTAGAACAGCTTCTATCCCAGTTCTATCTGCCTGTTAAATCAGTTTCTGGACCACAGGTTCTAGAACAGCTTCTATCCCAGTTCTATCTGTCTGTTAAATCAGTTTCTGGATCACAGGTTCTAGAACAGCTTCTATCCCAGTTCTATCTGTCTGTTAAATCAGTTTCTGGACCACAGGTTCTAGAACAGCTTCTATCCCAGTTCTATCTGCCTGTTAAATCAGTTTCTGGACCACAGGTTCTAGAACAGCTTCTATCCCAGTTCTATCTGCCTGTTGAATCAGTTTCTGGATCACAGGTTCTAGAACAGCTTCTATCCCAGTTCTATCTGCCTGTTAAATCAGTTTCTGGACCACAGGTTCTAGAACAGCTTCTATCCCAGTTCTATCTGCCTGTTAAATCAGTTTCTGGACCACAGGTTCTAGAACAGCTTCTATCCCAGTTCTATCTGCTTGTTAAATCAGTTTCTGGACCACAGGTTCTAGAACAGCTTCTATCCCAGTTCTATCTGCCTGTTAAATCAGTTTCTGGACCACAGGTTCTAGAACAGCTTCTATCCCAGTTCTATCTGCCTGTTAAATCAGTTTCTGGACCACAGGTTCTAGAACAGCTTCTATCCCAGTTCTATCTGCCTGTTAAATCAGTTTCTGGACCACAGGTTCTAGAACAGCTTCTATCCCAGTTCTATCTGCCTGTTAAATCAGTTTCTGGACCACAGGTTCTAGAACAGCTTCTATCCCTGTTCCATCTGCCTGTTATATCAGTTTCTGCATCACAGGTTCTAGAACAGCTTCTATCCCAGTTCTATCTGTCTGTTAAATCAGTTTCTGGACCACAGGTTCTAGAACAGCTTCTATCCCAGTTCTATCTGCCTGTTAAATCAGTTTCTGGACCACAGGTTCTAGAACAGCTTCTATCCCAGTTCTATCTGCCTGTTAAATCAGTTTCTGGATCACAGGTTCTAGAACAGCTTCTATCCCAGTTCTATCTGCCTGTTAAGTCATCAACCTAAACTGTTTTCATCAGACTATTAGAACATGACTGAACCTTTTGGTTCCTTTTCTGATCTTTTACCACTTTGCATTTTTTATGATATATTTTACTGTTTGTGTTTGTACCACAGGAGGTTGGTGGGACCTTAATTGGGGAGGACAGGCTTGTAATGGCTGGAGGGGAATAAGTGGAATGGTATCAAACACGTGGTTTCCATGTGTTCCATTTCATTCACTCTGTTCCAGACATTATTATGAGCCGTCCTCCCCTCAGCAGCCTCCTCTGGTATGTACTGTCCTATATGTGAGAGAGCTCCAACAAGGAATTACAATGTATATATTACTTTTAATACCTGCAAATGGCAAATAAACTACTTGAACTCCTTATGAATGTCTGCAGCCGACTAGGCTGTTGGCGTCTGACAAGAGGTGAAAATATTACAGGAATATTCTGCAAATGTTGATGAAGACGTCACTCAATCCCCCCAAAACAACATGCAGTCTTTCCACAAGACTCCCATGAAGTTATAGTGTGACGTTATGAGTTGACGTTAAAGTAACATTCTCAGAACATACTGCACTTGTTTTATACGGTTTTAGATGGATCCTCTGTTTATCATCTTGTTTTAGATGGGTCCTCTGTTTATCATCTTGTTTTATACTGTTTTAGATGGATCCTCTGTTTATCATCTTGTTTTATACTGTTTTAGATGTATCCTCTGTTTATCATCTTGTTTTATACTGTTTTAGATGGATCCTCTGTTTATCATCTTGTTTTATACTGTTTTAGATGGATCCTCTGTTTATCATCTTGTTTTATACTGTTTTAGATGGATCCTCTGTTTATCATCTTGTTTTATACTGTTTTAGATGTATCCTCTGTTTATCATCTTGTTTTATACTGTTTTAGATGGATCCTCTGTTTATCATCTTGTTTTATACTGTTTTAGATGGATCCTCTGTTTATCATCTTGTTTTATACTGTTTTAGATGGATCCTCTGTTTATCATCTTGTTTTATACTGTTTTAGATGGATCCTCTGTTTATCATCTTGTTTTATATTGTTTTAGATGGATCCTCTGTTTATCATCTTGTTTTATTCTGTTTTAGATGGATCCTCTGTTTATCATCTTGTTTTATACTGTTTTAGATGGATCCTCTGTTTATCATCTTGTTTTATATTGTTTTAGATGGATCCTCTGTTTAAACATTTAAACTCTTACAACAAATTAACACATTGGTATTTTGATAGTGTTATTTTATGTCTTTCATGTTGAAAAACAAATTGTACCATTATATATGGACATATGCTCCTTAGTTGTACAAGGATATATTGTACTTTTCAAAATAAAACATACTTGAAACAAGAAAAAGCATGTGAATTGTGAAAACTATTTCATTATTGATTTTACATTGCCTCTCCCAGTCGCAGGTTGATGTTTGTCATGAATCTTGACCTGGAGGCAGAACTGTGAGATTTCCTCTAGATATGCCAGCTGCAAAGTCAGAATTGGCTGTATCGTAAACATTTGTGGGAAATGATTTTTGTTGGTCTTCATTTAAGGGAAGGATTAGCAGTGTGGTTGGGGTTAAGGTGTCAGGCTGAGAGTAACTGGTGCATGGAATCAGGCGCAGGAGAGCAGAGATCAGTGTACAAGGTATTTATTCCACGAAAAACAAATTGTAGAAGGCCGGTGACGTTGACCGCTCGAACAAGGAGAGGGACCGACTTCGGCAGAAGTCGTGACATAAGGTCAGAATTCAAATCAGATGTTATTACTTTGTGCCTGTTCCAGCTAGTGACCTCTTTACTGAACTGCCTCCAGAACAATATTCATGACAATAAATGCCAACCTGCCTCCCAGTCATCCCCTCCTTATCTTTACAAGGCTGCAGAACATGCAAGCTAGTGATGTGGGGGTTCTCTCATAACCCTCAGTCCCCAGGTGGGTAGATGGCAGGTTGTATAAAGAGAAGCTAGTGATGTGGGGGTTCTCTCATAACCCTCAGTCCCCAGGTGGGTAGATGGCAGGTTGAATAAAGAGAAGCTAGTGATGTGGGGGTTCTCTCATAACCCTCAGTCCCCAGGTGGGTAGATGGCAGGTTGTATAAAGAGAAGCTAGTGATGTGGGGGTTCTCTCATAACCCTCAGTCCCCAGGTGGGTAGATGGCAGGTTGTATAAAGAGAAGCTAGTGATGTGGGGGTTCTCTCATAACCCTCAGTCCCCAGGTGGGTAGATGGCAGGTTGTATAAAGAGAAGCTAGTGATGTGGGGGTTCTCTCATAACCCTCAGTCCCCAGGTGGGTAGATGGCAGGTTGTATAAAGAGAAGCTAGTGATGTGGGGGTTCTCTCATAACCCTCAGTCCCCAGGTGGGTAGATGGCAGGTTGTATAAAGAGAAGCTAGTGATGTGTGGGTTCTCTCATAACCCTCAGTCCCCAGGTGGGTAGATGGCAGGTTGAATAAAGAGAAGCTAGTGATGTGGGGGTTCTCTCATAACCCTCAGTCCCCAGGTGGGTAGATGGCAGGTTGAATAAAGAGAAGCTAGTGATGTGGGGCTTCTCTCATAACCCTCAGTCCCCAGGTGGGTAGATGGCAGGTTGTATAAAGAGAAGCTAGTGATGTGGGGGTTCTCTCATAACCCTCAGTCCCCAGGTGGGTAGATGGCAGGTTGAATAAAGAGAAGCTAGTGATGTGGGGCTTCTCTCATAACCCTCAGTCCCCAGGTGGGTAGATGGCAGGTTGTATAAAGAGAAGCTAGTGATGTGGGGGTTCTCTCATAACCCTCAGTTCCCAGGTGGGTAGATGGCAGGTTGTATAAAGAGAAGCTAGTGATGTGGGGGTTCTCTCATAACCCTCAGTCCCCAGGTGGGTAGATGGCAGGTTGAATAAAGAGAAGCTAGTGATGTGGGGCTTCTCTCATAACCCTCAGTCCCCAGGTGGGTAGATGGCAGGTTGTATAAAGAGAAGCTAGTGATGTGGGGGTTCTCTCATAACCCTCAGTTCCCAGGTGGGTAGATGGCAGGTTGTATTGCGTCACTTCCTGTTGAATTTTTGCAGACGTGTTGCTGTGCGTTTTGTTGCTGTGCGTTTTGCTGCCAACCTTACTTTGCTAGCTGACAACTTTACGTTTTTTTTTTTTTTTTTTTTAATTACCGTTTATACTTTTAGTTTTTCCATCGCAACTTTTTTCCCTCATTCAACTTTTTCACTCCGGACGCTTTATCTGGACATGGTTCGTCAGCACCTTCAACAGCCGAAGCTAAGTAGTAACATTAACATGATGTCTTCTAATTGCAGTCGCTGTACTCATAATATACAGGAGAACGATCGCCTTACGGCGAGGATAGCTGTGCTACAAGCCCAGCTTCAGACGCAATCGTTAGGCAAGGGTAATTTCAGTGTAGGAAAGGAAGAAACAGCGTCTGTGCCACCAGTAAGTACAGATAGTAACGTTAGTATAAACCCCCCCGCACAGTCCCCGCAGCCGGACAACTTTCTCATGGCTTCTGGAGGGAAATGCTGTTGGAATGCTCAACTGGTGTCGCTCATTCAGCCGACAGAAACTTTCAACCGGTTCTCCCCATTATGTAGCGAGTCGGAGTCTGAGGCTGAGTCTTCTCTTGTCTCTACTCCTCCCGCTACGGGGTCTGAGACGCCGAAGGCTCCAACCATTAGCTCTGACAAATTGAAAACCCTAGTCATTGGCGACTCCATTACCCGCAGTATTAGACTTAAAACGAATCACCCAGCGATCATACACTGTTTACCAGGGGGCAGGGCTACCGACGTTAAGGCTAAAGCTAAATCTGGCGAGTGTAGAGAGTATAGAGATATTGTTATCCACGTCGGCACCAACGATGTTAGGATGAAACAGTCAGAGGTCACCAAGTGCAACATAGCTTCAGCGTGTAAATCAGCTAGAAAGATGTGTCGGCATCGAGTAATTGTCTCTGGCCCCCTCCCAGTTAGGGGGAGTGACGAGCTCTACAGCAGAGTCTCAGCACTCAATCACTGGTTGAAAACTGTTTTCTGCCCCTCCCAAAAGATAGAATTTGTAGATAATTGGCCCTCTTTCTGGGACTCACCCACAAACAGGACCAAGCCTGACCTGCTGAGGAGTGACGGACTCCATCCTAGCTGGAGGGGTGCTCTCATCTTATCTACCAACATAGATAGGGCTCTAACTCCTCTAGCTCCACAATGAAATAGGGTGCAGGCCAGGCAGCAGGCTGTTAGCCAACCTGCCAGTTTAGTGGAGTCTGCCAATAGCACAGTCAGTGTAGTCAGCTCAGCCATACCCATTGAGACTGTGTCTGTGCCTCGATCTAGGTTGGGCAAAACTAAACATGGCGGTGTTCGCCTTAGCAATCTTATTAGGATAAAGACCTCCTCCATTCCTGCCATTATTGAAAGAGATCGTGATACCTCATATCTCAAAATAGGGTTACTTAATGTTAGATCCCTCACTTCAAAGGCAGTCATAGTCAATGAACTAATCACTGATCATAATCTTGATGTGATTGGCCTGACTGAAACATGGCTTAAGCCTGATGAATTTACTGTGTTAAATGAGGCCTCACCTCCTGGTTACACTAGTGACCATATCCCCCGTGCATCCCGCAAAGGCGGAGGTGTTGCTAACATTTACGATAGCAAATTTCAATTTACAAAAAAAAAAGACGTTTTCGTCTTTTGAGCTTCTTTTTTTATTTTTATTTTATTTTATTTATTTCACCTTTATTTAACCAGGTAGGCAAATTGAGAACACGTTCTCATTTACAATTGCGACCTGGCCAAGATAAAGCAAAGCAGTTCGATACATACAACAACACATAGTTACACATGGAGTAGAACAAACATACAGTCAATAATACAGTGAAAAAATAAGTCTATATACAATGTGAGCAAGTGAGGTGAGATAAGGGAGGTGAAGGCAAACAAAATATATATAAAAATAAATAAAAATATAAAAAGGCCATGGTGGCGAAGTAAATACAATATAGCAAGTAAAAAAAAACACTGGAATGGTTGGTTTGCAGTGGAAGAAAGTGCAAAGTAGAGATAGAAATAATGGGGTGCAAAGGAGCAAAAATAAATAAATGAATACAGTAGGTAAAGAGGTAGTTGTTTGGGCTAAATTATAGATAGGCTATGTACAGGTGCAGTAATCTATGAGCTGCTCTGACAGCTGGTGCTTAAAGCTAGTGAGGGAGATAAGTGTTTCCAGTTTCAGAGATTTTTGTAGTTCGTTCCAGTCATTGGCAGCAGAGAACTGGAAGGAGAGGTGGCCAAAGGAAGAATTGGTTTTGGGGGTGACCAGAGAGATATACCTGCTGGAGCGCGTGCTACGAGTGTGTGCTGCTATGGTGACCAGCGAGCTGAGATAAGGGGGGACTTTACCTAGCAGGGTCTTGTAGATGACCTGGAGCCAGTGGGTTTGGCGACGAGTATGAAGCGAGGGCCAGCCAACGAGAGTGTACAGGTCGCAGTGGTGGGTAGTGTAAGGGGCTTTGGTGACAAAACGGATGGCACTGTGATAGACTGCATCCAATTTATTGAGTAGGGTTTTGGAGGCTATTTTGTAAATGACATCACCGAAGTCGAGGATTGGTAGGATGGTCAGTTTTACAAGGGTATGTTTGGCAGCATGAGTGAAGGATGCTTTGTTGCGGAATAGGAAGCCAATTCTAGATTTAACTTTGGATTGGAGATGTTTGATGTGAGTCTGGAAGGAGAGTTTACAGTCTAACCAGACACCTAGGTATTTGTAGTTGTCCACATATTCTAAGTCAGAGCCGTCCAGAGTAGTGATGTTGGACAGGCGGGCAGGTGCAGGCAGCGATCGGTTGAAGAGCATGCATTTAGTTTTACTTGTATTTAAGAGCAATTGGAGGCCACGGAAGGAGAGTTGTATGGCATTGAAGCTCGCCTGGAGGGTTGTTAACACAGTGTCGTTCTCAACTAACATCAAGGCGGTGGCCCGTTCCTGTAGGTTCATGCTCTACAACATCCGCAGAGTACGACCCTGCCTCACACAGGAAGCAGCGCAGGTCCTAATCCAGGCACTTGTCATCTCCCGTCTGGATTACTGCAACTCGCTGTTGGCTGGGCTCCCTGCCTGTGCCATTAAACCCCTACAACTCATCCAGAACGCCGCAGCCCGTCTGGTGTTCAACCTTCCCAAGTTCTCTCACGTCACCCCGCTCCTCCGCTCTCTCCACTGGCTTCCAGTTGAAGCTCGCATCCGCTACAAGACCATGGTGCTTGCCTACGGAGCTGTGAGGGGAACGGCACCTCAGTACCTTCAGGCTCTGATCAGGCCCTACACCCAAACAAGGGCACTGCGTTCATCCACCTCTGGCCTGCTCGCCTCCCTACCACTGAGGAAGTACAGTTCCCGCTCAGCCCAGTCAAAACTGTTCGCTGCTCTGGCCCCCCAATGGTGGAACAAACTCCCTCACGACGCCAGGACAGCGGAGTCAATCACCACCTTCCGGAGACACCTGAAACCCCACCTCTTTAAGGAATACCTAGGATAGGATAAAGTAATCCTTCTGACCCCCCCCCACCCCCCCCCTTAAAAGATTTAGATGCACTATTGTAAAGTGGCTGTTCCACTGGATGTCATAAGGTGAATGCACCAATTTGTAAGTCGCTCTGGATAAGAGCGTCTGCTAAATGACTTAAATGTAAATGTAAATGTTGTGTTGTCATGTTGTGAATGTTGTATTGTAGTAACCCTCAACTGTATTTAATGGTGTTATGTAGTTGTGTTGTCATGTTGTGAATGTTGTATTGTAGTAACCCTCAACTGTATTTAATGGTGTTATGTAGTTGTGTTGTCATGTTGTGAATGTTGTATTGTAGTAATCCTCAACTGTATTTAATGGTGTTATGTAGTTGTGTTGTCATGTTGTGAATGTTGTATTGTAGTAACCAACTGTATTTAATGGTGTTATGTAGTTGTGTTGTCATGTTGTGAATGTTGTATTGTAGTAACCCTCAACTGTATTTAATGGTGTTATGTAGTTGTGTTGTCATGTTGTGAATGTTGTATTGTAGTAGGCCTCAACTGTATTTAATGGTGTTATGTAGTTGTGTTGTCATGTTGTGAATGTTGTATTGTAGTAGGCCTCAACTGTATTTAATGGTGTTATGTAGTTGTGTTGTCATGTTGTGAATGTTGTATTGTAGTAACCAACTGTATTTAATGGTGTTATATAGTTGTGTTGTCATGTTGTGAATGTTGTATTGTAGTAACCCTCAACTGTATTTAATGGTGTTATGTAGTTGTGTTGTCATGTTGTGAATGTTGTATTGTAGTAACCCTCAACTGTATTTAATGGTGTTATATAGTTGTGTTGTCATGTTGTGAATGTTGTATTGTAGTAACCCTCAACTGTATTTAATGGTGTTATGTAGTTGTGTTGTCATGTTGTGAATGTTGTATTGTAGTAACCCTCAACTGTATTTAATGGTGTTATGTAGATGTGTTGTCATGTTGTGAATGTTGTATTGTAGTAGGCCTCAACTGTATTTAATGGTGTTATGTAGTTGTGTTGTCATGTTGTGAATGTTGTATTGTAGTAACCCTCAACTGTATTTAATGGTGTTATGTAGTTGTGTTGTCATGTTGTGAATGTTGTATTGTAGTAACCCTCAGCTGTATTTAATGGTGTTATGTAGTTGTGTTGTCATGTTGTATTGTAGTAACCAACTGTATGTAATGGTGTTATGTAGTTGTGTTATCATGTTGTATTGTAGTAACCCTTAACTGTATTTAATGGTGTTATGTAGTTGTGTTATCATGTTGTGAATGTTGTATTGTAGTAATCCTCAACTGTATTTAATGGTGTTATATTGTCATGTTGTGAATGTTTTATTGTAGTAACACTCAACTGTATTTAATGGTGTTATGTAGTTGTGTTGTGAATGTTGTATTGTAGTAAACCTCAACTGTATTTAATGGTGTTATGTAGTTGTGTTGTCATGTTGTGAATGTTGTATTGCAGTAACCCTCAACTGTATTTAATGGTGTTATGTAGTTGTGTTGTGAATGTTGTATTGTAGTAACCCTCAACTGTATTTAATGGTGTTATGTAGTTGTGTTGTGAATGTTGTATTGTAGTAAACCTCAACTGTATTTAATGGTGTTATGTAGTTGTGTTGTCATGTTGTGAATGTTGTATTGTAGTAACCCTCAACTGTATTTAATGGTGTTATGTAGTTGTGTTGTCATGTTGTGAATGTTGTATTGTAGTAACCCTCAACCCTATTTAATGGTGTTATGTAGTTGTGTTGTCATGTTGTGAATGTTGTATTGTAGTAACCCTCAACTGTATTTAATGGTGTTATGTAGTTGTGTTGTCATGTTGTGAATGTGATTTTGTAGTAACCCTCAGCTGTATTTAATGCTGTTATGTAGTTGTGTTGTCATGTTGTATTGTAGTAACCCTCAACTGTATTTAATGCTGTTATGTAGTTGTGTTGTCATGTTTTGAATGTTGTACTGTAGTAACCCTCAACTGTATTTAATGGTGTTATGTAGTTGTGTTATCATGTTGTATTGTAGTAACCCTCAACTGTATTTAATGGTGTTATGTAGTTGTGTTGTCATGTTGTGAATGTTGTATTGTAGTAATCCTCAACTGTATTTAATGGTGTTATGTAGTTGTGTTGTCATGTTGTGAATGTTGTATTGTAGTAACCAACTGTATTTAATGGTGTTATGTAGTTGTGTTGTCATGTTGTGAATGTTGTATTGTAGTAGGCCTAACCCTCACCAATTTTTCTGGTAATGGAGAGAGACACCAGAAAAGACACAGAGACAGCAACAGAAGAATAGGAAATGATGGAGAGAGACACCAGACAAGACAAAGAGACAGCAACAGAAGAATAGGAAATGATGGAGAGAGACACCAGACAAGACAAAGAGACAGCAATAGAAGAATAGGAAATGATGGGAGAGAGACACCAGACAAGACACAGAGACAGCAACAGATGAATTGGAAATGATGGAGAGAGACACCAGACAAGATACAGAGACAGCAACAGAAGAATAGGATATGATGGAGAGAGACACCAGACAAGACACAGAGACAGCAACAGATGAATTGGAAATGATGGAGAGAGACACCAGACAAGATACAGAGACAGCAACAGAAGAATAGGATATGATGGAGAGAGACACCAGACAAGACACAGAGACAGCAACAGAAGAATTGGACATGATGGAGAGAGACACCAGACAAGACACAGAGAAAGTGATGGAGAGGTGTACAGTAGACTAAATGTGTGTGTGTGTGTGTGTGTGTGTGTGTGTGTGTGTGTGTGTGTGTGTGTGTGTGTGTGTGTGTGTGTGTGTGTGTGTGTGTGTGTGTGTGTGTGAGAGAGGGTGTTTAGGTACTGTAGGATTCTTTAATCAGTTTGGCTAATTGGACAGGTCAGAGTCTACGTTTGAAGTGGTGGAGTGGTTTTTGCCAATACACTTCAGATATAATCATGGATTTAGCTGTTGAAATTCCTTCCCGGACCCCGCTACCGCCTATGGGCTAAGCCACCAATGTCTTCAAATCCTAGGCGAGAGATTGGCTGCTACCACTGGGTAGAGAGAGGAGCTGCTACCACTGAGGAGAGAGGAGCTGCTACCCCTGGGGAGAAAGGAGCTGCTACCCCTGGGGAGAGAGGAGCTGCTACCCCTGGGGAGAGAGAGGAGCTGCTACCACTGAGGAGAGAGGAGCTGCTACCCCTGAGGAGAGAGGAGCTGCTACCCCTGGGGAGAAAGGAGCTGCTACCCCTGGGGTGAGAGGAGCTGCTACCCCTGGGGAGAGAGAGGAGCTGCTACCCCTGGAGAGAGAGGAGCTGCTACCCCTGGAGAGAGAGGAGCTGCTAACCCTGGGGAGAGAGGACCTGCTACCCCTGGGGAGAGAGGAGCTGCTACCCCTGGGGAGAGAGGGGAGGTGCTACCCCTGGGGAGAGAGGAGCTGTTACCAGGAGAGACTGTGACCCTGCTCGGGAAAAGCTTAACATTTGTTGATTGTTGTGGAACGTTTGTCAGGAGCTTCAGTGATGAAGACTGCTGAACTTGCTGATGTTTCACAATATGCCATGTCTCAGTCACCAGGTCTCAACACAATAGAACGCCACCATCAACAGAACACCAGGTCTCAACACAATAGAACACAACCATCAACAGAACACCACCATCAACACAATAGAACACCACCATCAACAGAACACCAGGTCTCAACACAATAGAACACAACCATCAACAGAACACCAGGTCTCAACACAATAGAACACAACCATCAACAGAACACCAGGTCTCAACACAATAGAACACCAGGTCTCAACACAACAGAACACAACCATCAACAAAACATCAAATGATGGGATTTCTTGTGGAAGAATGGTGTCACATCCCTCCAATAGAGTCCCAGACAGTTGTAGAATGTATGCCAAGGCACATTGTAAGAGCTGTAAAGAGAGAGGGAGGGGAGAGAGAACAGGCAGAACCTGATATGTAAATGAGCAGAGCACAAGGAAGTAACTTTCAACGACCAAATGATCATTCAGACTGTTTCTATTGAGAGATACAAGGTAAGACGACGATTGTTTTGTGTATTCATATAGTTGATGATATTGTTATGTGTATTCATATAGTTGATGATATTGTTATGTGTATTCATATAGTTGATGATATTGTTATGTGTATTCATATAGTTGATGATATTGTTATGTGTATTCATATAGTTGATGATATTGTTATGTGTATTCATATAGTTGATGATATTGTTATGTGTATTCATATAGTTGATGATATTGTTATGTGTATTCATATAGTTGATGATATTGTTATGTGTTTTCATATAGTTGATGATATTGTTATGTGTATTCATATAGTTGATGATATTGTTATGTGCATTCATATAGTTGATGATATTGTTATTTGTATTAATATAGTTGATGATATTGTTATGTGTATTCATATAGTTGATGATATTGTTATGTGTATTCATATAGTTGATGATATTTTTGGTGGACAGTGTTATAATAGTCCTCTTCTCCTTAAAATGTATTTGATATAAATTAGATGCGTGGGGTGAATTCGTTCTGTGCCCATCTGTGTGCCCCAGGGTGATCGCTCCTACACTATCTAGAATCTAAAAGGGTTCTTTGGCTGTCCCCATAGGAGAACCCTTTGTAGAACCCTTTTTGGTACTAGGTAGAACCCTTTTGGGTTCCATACAGAACCCTTTCCACAGAGGGTCCTACATGGAAGCCAGAGGGTTCTACATGGAACCCAAAAGCGTTCTCCTATGGTTACAGCCGGAGGACCCGTTTGGAACCCTTTATTCTAAGAGTGTACTGTATCATAGGTCTATAGACTTGTCTTCTCAAAACAGGATAATAACACAACGAGCAACAAACAAACATTTTCTCTTTCTAATCTACTGTTAATGCTTTTCACTCAGGAAGGTATGTTGTGTGAAAGAGACAAATAAATATCGTGGAAAGACTAACAGCAACTTACACTTCCTCAAAATAGGTTGTGTGTATTCATTAGTGCCCACCGTAGCAAAACGTTTGGCAACAGAAACCGTTTAGGTCACATTGTACAGCGTTTAGAGTAAACTGTTTATTTTTTATGCAACATTTTAAAACCGTTGGCTGGGGAGTAAACTAATGAATACAACCCAGGTTGTAGCCTACGACTCGGCTGTTTATAGCTGCCTGATGCTGAAACCTGAACGTAGCCTGAGGGGTGTACTATGATACTAGCTAGATATACTGGTTTTCTAAAGCTAGACAGCTTCAGTTAGCTTCACATTCCAGCTCAAGCCTCATCCATCAGAATATACAGAGTGTTAGCCAGGTTCAGTTAGCTTCACATTCCAGCTCAGGCCTCATCCATCAGAATATACAGAGTGTTAGCCAGGTTCAGTTAGCTTCACATTCCAGCTCAGGCCTCATCCATCAGAATATACAGAGCGCTAGTCATCAGGAAGGTGCTTTCTCAGCAGAATGGAAAATATCTCAATGACTTGACATGTTCTGGTTGTGAATTCAGGCTACAAGGTGAGAATCCTGCCAGGGATTATTGTAAAGTGTGTAGATAAATTAAATGTATGGTGTAATGTTAGTATAGTGAAGTGAAACACTCCTAACAGTAGATAAATTAAATGTATGTTGTAATGTTAGTATAGTGAAGTTAAACACTCCTAACAGTAGATAAATTAAATGTATGGTGTAATGTTAGTATATTGAAGTAAAACACTCCTAACAGTAGATAAATTAAATGTATGGTGTAATGTTAGTATAGTGAAGTGAAACACTCCTAACAGTAGATAAATTAAATGTATGGTGTAATGTTAGTATAGTGAAGTAAAACACTCCTAACAGTAGATAAATTAAATGTATAGTGTAATGTTAGTATAGTGAAGTAAAACACTCCTAACAGTAGATAAATTAAATGTATGGTGTAATGTTAGTATAGTGAAGTAAAACACTCCTAACAGTAGATAAATTAAATGTATGGTGTAATGTTAGTATAGTGTAGTAAAACACTCCTAACAGTAGATAAATTAAATGTATGGTGTAATGTTAGTATAGTGAAGTGAAACACTCCTAACAGTAGATAAATGAAATGTATGGTGTAATGTTAGTATAGTGAAGTAAAACACTCCTAACAGTAGATAAATTAAATGTATGGTGTAATGTTATTATAGTGAAGTAAAACACTCCTAACAGTAGATAAATTAAATGTATGGTGTAATGTTAGTATAGTGAATGACAGTAAAACACTCCTAACAGTAGATAAATTAAATGTATGGTGTAATGTTAGTATAGTGTAGTAAAACACTCCTAACAGTAGATAAATTAAATGTATGGTGTAATGTTAGTATAGTGAAGTAAAACACTCCTAACAGTAGATAAATTAAATGTATGGTGTAATGTTAGTATAGTGAAGTAAAACACTCCTAACAGTAGATAAATTAAATGTATGGTGTAATGTTAGTATAGTGAAGTAAAACACTCCTAACAGTAGATAAATTAAATGTATGGTGTAATGTTAGTATAGTGAAGTGAAACACTCCTAACAGTAGATAAATTAAATGTATGGTGTAATGTTAGTATAGTGAAGTAAAACACTCCTAACAGTAGATAAATTAAATGTATGGTGTAATGTTAGTATAGTGAAGTAAAACACTCCTAACAGTAGATAAATTAAATGTATGGTGTAATGTTAGTATAGTGAAGTAAAACACTCCTAACAGTAGATCAATTAAATGTATGGTGTAATGTTAGTATAGTGAAGTAAAACACTCCTAACAGTAGATAAATTAAATGTATGGTGTAATGTTAGTATAGTGAAGTAAAACACTCCTAACAGTAGATAAATTAAATGTATGGTGTAATGTTAGTATAGTGAAGTAAAACACTCCTAACAGTAGATAAATTAAATGTATGGTGTAATGTTAGTATAGTGAAGTAAAACACTCCTAACAGTAGATAAATTAAATGTATGGTGTAATGTTAGTATAGTGAAGTGAAACACTCCTAACAGTAGATAAATTAAATGTATGGTGTAATGTTAGTATAGTGAAGTGAAACACTCCTAACAGTAGATAAATTAAATGTATGGTGTAATGTTAGTATAGTGAAGTAAAACACTCCTAACAGTAGATAAATTAAATGTATGGTGTAATGTTAGTATAGTGAAGTAAAACACTCCTAACAGTAGATAAATTAAATGTATGGTGTAATGTTAGTATAGTGAATGGAAGTTAAACACTCCTAACAGTAGATAAATTAAATGTATGGTGTAATGTTAGTATTTCATATGATAATGTAATTGTATCATAGGTCCTCTATTTTGTAGTGATCCTCTACATTTCATATGATAATGTAATTGTATCATAGTTCCTCTATAGTGTAGTGATCCTCTACATTTCATATGATAATGTAATTGTATCATAGTTCCACTATAGTGTAGTGATCCTCTACATTTCATATGATAATGTAATTGTATCATAGTTCCTCTATAGTGTAGTGATCCTCTACATTTCATATGATAATGTAATTATATCATAGTTCCTCTATAGTGTAGTGATCCTCTACATTTCATATGATAATGTAATTGTATCATAGTTCCTCTATAGTGTAGTGATCCTCTACATTTCATATGATAATGTAATTGTATCATAGTTCCTCTATAGTGTAGTGATCCTCTACATTTCATATGATAATGTAATTGTACCATAGTTCCTCTATAGTGTAGTGATTCTCTACATTTCATATGATAATGTAATTGTACCATAGTTCCACTATAGTGTAGTGATCCTCTACATTTCATATGATAATATAATTGTATCATAGGTCCTCTATAGTGTAGTGATCCTCTACATTTCATATGGTAATGTAATTGTATCATAGTTCCTCTATAGTGTAGTGATCCTCTACATTTCATATGATAATGTAATTGTATCATAGTTCCACTATAGTGTAGTGATCCTCTACATTTCATATGATAATGTAATTGTATCATAGTTCCTCTATAGTGTAGTGATCCTCTACATTTCATATGATAATGTAATTGTACCATAGTTCCTCTATAGTGTAGTGATCCTCTACATGTCATATGATAATGTAATTGTACCATAGTCACTCTATAGTGTAGTGATCCTCTACATTTCATATGATAATGTAATTGTATCATAGTTCCTCTATAGTGTAGTGACCCTCTACATTGCATATGATAATGTAATTGTACCATAGGTCCTCTATAGTGTAGTGATCCTCGCTATATGAGCCACGTCACAATTCCAACCAAGTAACCCAATTGGTGCCAAAGGCGCGATGCGTAGGTTGTTGGCCTTTAACACATGCAACCTGGGTTCGCTTCCCTGCCCCACTGTTTGCTACATTGGTGTCTGAGACATGCTTTTGTGTGAGCCAGGTAACAATTCCCACCATGTGGGTTAACCCTATTGGTGCAATACGTAGGGTGTTAACTTCCCTGACCGCTGTTTTCAACTACATTCAGAGCATAGGCTGCCCGACATCCGTTGAACAAAGAGACACAATAATATGAGTGAAAGGATGTTAGGATAATATCAGTAAGTGTTGATTTAGAGTTCTGGGTTCAGCCTTCTTTTATCAACAGGTTGAAATGTAGTAAATGACATCACAATGACATCTCCTCAGAGTTCTGGGTTCTTTTATCAACAGGTTGACATGTAGTAAATGACATCACAATGACATCTCCTCAGAGTTCTGGGTTCAGCCTCTTTTATCAACAGGTTGAAATGTAGTAAATGACATCACAATGACATCTCCTCAGAGTTCTGGGTTCTTTTATCAACAGGTTGAAATGTAGTAAATGACATCACAATGACATCTCCTCAGAGTTCTGGGTTCTTTTATCAACAGGTTGAAATGTAGTAAATGACATCACAATGACATCTCCTCAGAGTTCTGGGTTCTTTTATCAACAGGTTGAAATGTAGTAAATGACATCACAATGACATCTCCTCAGAGTTCAGATCATCTGTTCACATTATTTAACATGGTGACATGGTGCTGCTAGTGATAGAAAACATTAAGAGACAGGATACAGGCGGTGGAGTTTGCACAAAGTTTACGTACAACAATATATTGAACTAGGTAGAGTGAGCATAGAGCTAAAAGCTTTTAGCACGGGGAAGAAACTGTTCAGATGGGGGTCTATAACATCCAATCACTTAGGTTTACAGCAGCAACTTCATTGCTAATAACTCAAATTGCCTTTTTCAGATAAAGACAATCTCTGTACAGATGTAGGATCTGAAATTGATCACTCTGTTGCAGGAAAACTAAAACTTGTAGTGTATTTGATGTTTTAAAAGGCTTCTGAAGTTTGTCATTTCCACTTTCCACTTTAAAATGTTAATTATAATCCACATAATTTTTATGCTGTAGTAAACTGTCTCAAATTAATATCCTACATCTGTAGCAAAATACCTGTCTTTTATGTATTCTCCTTTGACCGTTTTACATATTTTATTTACTGTTGTTTAGGCTGGTTGAATGAGTTGTCTATGAAAGCTACTTCATCTGCAAGAAAACAGGCGGCTGCACCAGTGACTGTAAGTTATGTGATTTCCTCATATGAAATTAAAAATATGTTTGTAGCCTACGCAGTTACAAAATGGCTGTTGAAACTGTGGCACATATTTCTCTGTAACATTAAATACATGTGTTGGTATGTAGGAAAGACGGGCAGACTCTCGTACTGTAGGTCTAGGCTACCTACAAACTATTATAAGGTTAGGACTACCTCAGACATTCAATAGTCAGAGTAGGTTGGAGCTATGATCACTTATCATGCTGACAAACCTGATGGTCTCTGTGAACTGATACTGGTAGGACTATAACATTATGTGAACTGACCTGAACAGGTTTAGGCTGGTCATCTATGATATGTAGGTTATATACAGTACATTCTCTGTCCTGCTACTGGTAGGACTATAACATTATGTGAACTGACCTGAACAGGTTTAGACTGGTCATCTATGATATGTAGGTTATATACAGTACATTCTCTGTCCTACTACTGGTAGGACTATAACATTATGTGAACTGATCTGAACAGGTTTAGACTGGTCATCTATGATATGTAGGCTATAGCTGAGGTATAGACCTCGATCTGCATATCACTAACAAATCTCTACTATACATTATAACCTAGCCTACTTTACATAATATAACATCTACATATCACTAACAACCCACTACTATACATTATAACCTAGCCTACTTTACATAATATAACATCTACATATCACTAACAACCCACTACTATACATTATAACCTAGTCTACTTTACATAATATAACATCTACATATCACTAACAACCCACTACTGTACATTATAACCTAGCCTACTTTACATAATATAACATCTACATATCACTAACAACCCACTATTATACATTATAACCTCGTCTACTTTACATAATATAACATATCACTAACAACCCACTACTATACATTATAACCTAGTCTACTTTACATAATATAACATCTACATATCACTAACAACCCACTACTATACATTATAACCTAGTCTACTTTACATAATATAACATCTACATATCACTAACAACCCACTACTATACATTATAACCTAGTCTACTTTACATAATATAACATCTACATATCACTAACAACCCACTACTATACATTATAACCTAGTCTACTTTACATAATATAACACCTCTTACTTGTTGCTAATAAACTATCTGAATGGATCAAAGACTTCCCCCTCAGATCAATCATGTCCGTTTTAGCCCTTCTGTCTACATTCTCAGATATGTTTAGAAAATAACAGCTTGAAAGACAATAAATATCCTACTGTTAGTGAATACAAATAATTGTGAGACATGGCCTTGTGTTGCTGTACTGTCTATAACTACCTTAACAAACAGTTAAGTATTGTTATTATTGACAGTTACCATGGAGATGAAATGTCACAACTACATGTTCATGTGATGCATTAAATCACCTGACTGTTTCTATGTCTGTTAGTAAATGTTTCATTTCTCAAAGAGATAATGAATAAATGAGAACCATTGGAAATCAATTATTTGTTGTTACTGTGTTAACCTCTAATTCCCCCCAAACCCGGATCCGGGAGCACCCCCATCAGTAAAAAAGCTGACTAGCATAGCCTAGCATAGCGTCACAAGTAAATACTAGCATCTAAATATCATTAAATCACAAGTCCAAGACACCAGATGAAAGATACACTTCTTGTGAATCCAGCAATCATTTCTGATTTTTAAAATGTTTTACAGGGAAGACACAATATGTAAATCTATTAGCTAACCACGTTAGCAAAAGACACCATTTTTCTTACTCCACCATTTTTTTACTCCATCCGTAGCTATCACCAATTCGACCAAATAAAGATATAAATAGCCACTAACCAAGAAAAAACTTCATCAGATGACAGTCTGATAACATATTTATTGTATAGCATAGGTTTTGTTAGAAAAATGTGCATATTTCAGGTATAAATCAGAGTTTACCATTGCAGCCACCATTACAACTCTCCCCAAAGCGACTAGAATAACTACAGAGAGCAACGTGTATTACCTAATTACTCATCATAAAACATTTCTTAAAAATACACAGCATACAGCAATTGAAAGACACAGATCTTGTGAATCCAGACAATATTTCAGATTTTCTAAGTGTTTTACAGCGAAAATACAATATATCGTTATATTAGCATACCACATGTGCAAACATCACCCCAAAATTGATTCAAGGCAAAAAGAGCGATAACGTATTCACCACCAAAATATATTAATTTTTTCACTAACCTTCTCAGAATTCCTCAGATGACAGTCCTGTAACATCATATTACACAATGCATATAGAGTTTGTTCGAAAATGTGCATATTTAGCAGCACAAATCGTGCTTACACAATGGAAATAGTGTCCAACTACTCAAGCAATCTGCCCGGCACCATCTTGGAAAGACACCTATTTTTATCGAAAACTATTCATAAACTTGACTAAAAAAATACAGGTTGGACAGCAATTGAAAGACAAATTAGTTCTTAATGCAATCGCTGAATTACATTTAAAAAAATTAACTTTACTGCGCAATACAGGGTGCGATAACGCAAGGCTACACTGCAAGAAATGGCGTCTTATGCATTTGACATTTTTCAACAGAACAATGAATTATCAGCATAAATAGTTCTTACTTTTAGATGAACTCTCATCAGAATCTTGGGATAGGTGTCCTTTGTCCAAAAGAATCGTTGCTGGGTTGGAGAAAGTCATCTTCCACGTTGCAATTAGCAGTAAATAATGGCATGCGAGAGAGAGAAACCCAACTTTCTACAGCGCCAAGAAAATAAATACCCGAAAATCGCAATATACTGACATAAACTGATATAATTCGGTTTAAAATAACAAGATTATGATGTCTTTAAAGCCTATATCGAATAAAAACATGACCGGAATTATCTAAGGAGCTAAAACCAGAGCTTCTACAACGACATGCCAAGCTCCTCTTTGCGTCCGAGCGAAGATCCAAAAGAACGGACACCGTGATTCCAATCAATTTTATAACCTTTGGGAACTACGTAGAAACTCAATTTCAAGTCCCCCTATTCGCTGACACCCAGGGGAAGGCGTATGCAGTGCATCTCAACCAATAGAGGACAGGCAAATTAATACACAGGTCTCAGAACAGCCAGCAAAATTCTGCATTCTGACATACACATAGGAAAATTGCTCTAAGTCGAGTTCTGTTTCACCCACAGATATAATTCAAACGGTTTTAGAAACTAGAGAGTGTTTTCTATCCAATAGTAATAATAATATGCATATTGTACGAGCAAGAATTGAGTAAGAGGCAGTTTAATTTGGGGACCAATTTTTCCAAGATTGAAATAGCACCCCCCATAGGCTCAAGATTAACCACAACCAACATGCTGGATCTCTGTTTAGTTGTCACTGTGTTAACCACAACCAACATGCTGGATCTCTGTTTAGTTGTCACTGTGTTAACCACAACCAACATGTTGGATCTCTGTTTAGTTGTCACTGTGTTAACCACAACCAACATGTTGGATCTCTGTTTAGTTGTCACTGTGTTAACCACAACCAACATGCTGGATCTCTGTTTAGTTGTCACTGTGTTAACCACAACCAACATGTTGGATCTCTGTTTAGTTGTCACTGTGTTAACCACAACCAACATGCTGGTTCTCTGTTTAGTTGTCACTGTGTTAACCACAACCAACATGCTGGATCTCTGTTTAGTTGTCACTGTGTTAACCACAACCAACATGTTGGATCTCTGTTTAGTTGTCACTGTGTTAACCACAATCAACATGCTGGATCTCTGTTTAGGGGTCAGTGCTCTAAAATGAGTCTCTCTGGGGAGAGAGAGGAGGGGGGCCCTGCCTCTAAAATGCATCTCTCTGGGGGACATGACACCAAAGCTAAGAGGTAAGATGACAATTTTATGAAGATTTGATTAAGTTTATTTCCAAAATAAATAGCTTTTTTTAAGATGAATGCACTTCCTGTAAATCACTCTGGATAAGAGCATCTGCTAAATCAGGGGTTCTCAATACGGGATCTGTGGAGGTACTGTAGGGGTTCTCAATCCGGGGTCTGTGGAGGTACTGCAGGGGTTCTCAACCGGGGTCTGAGGAGGTACTGCAGGTGTTCTCAATCCGGGGTCTGTGGAGGTACTGCAGGGGTTCTCAATCCGGGGTCTGTGGAGGTACTGCAGGGGTTCTCAATCCAGGGTCTATGTTATTTTAAATAGCTATTTTAAGATTAATGTACTTACTGTAAATCTCTCTGGATAAGAACATCTGCTAAATCAGGGGTTCTCAATCGGGGGTCTGTGGAGGTACTGCAGGGGTTCCGTGGCACCCTGACTGTACTCGTTGCCATGTTAGACATTTGATAGAATTTTTCACATGACACGACCACTTTGCCTACTCTTAATTATTGCCTAATATAATGGAATGCATATTGTTTTAACCAATTGTGATCGTTGTTACAAGCAGAATTTTGACAATATTACCGTTATATCAACTCACTCTTCACACCCATTTAACAATTCTAAATAGCTTTGGCATAGTAGGCATCAAGTCCCTTGCCAATAATGTTGCCTACGACGTTGCATACAATGTTCATTTTCATTGAACACATATTACACCCTAGATGCCTTCAATTGCCTAATTTATAGTCATGCCCAATTTAGGATTATTATTTAACAATGTGATGTTGCGCTCCAAAGGGGCAACTTGAAATAACATGATGTAGATAATTAAATAATCAAAAGAAAAACATGTTTATTATACACTCTTAGAAAAGAAGGTTCCTTATAGAACCAAAAAGGCTTCTATCACTTCCTTAATATATGGAACCACTAAAAGTTATATATATTTTTGGGTTCAGTGAAGAAGAACCTGTAGAGTTCTGATCAACGGAAGGTTAATGTTTTGAGGATGTGAACCCAGCAGCCCTCCAGTGGTCAGATCAAGTCCGCCGTTTTCAAACCAGCCACCTTTCAGCCACAGGTCCAACTCCTTAGCCACTGGATGAAAACCTGAGTTAACCTTCATAAATAGGCATGAGTTAATCTGCCAAAATGAAGACAAAATGCTTTAGGTACATACATGGAATCACATGTTATACATAATTATTATACATAAATCGTTGTCAAAAGCACAAGACATACTGTTGCATGTAGGTCTATATTATTAATGGATTGGTCATATAGAAATATAAAAACATTATTTTTAACTACTCCAAAGCAATTACATGTGGCACAGTAGTATTATCAAGACACCTGCTGTTAACTACTTAGGACAGCTCACGAAGTGTCCTAAATATCTGCCGACTAGGTGGGACTAGAGACTTCATGCATAGCTTTAATTTATACCTATAAGTGTAAAATGTCTTTATTCTCAGCACTTATATGACCCATTTTCTACTCTGAGACACTTTGGCGATATGGTCCCAGATCTCAAAATATTGTTATAAAAAAACGTAGAATGTTTGTTTAACATAATAATAAAAATTAATATTACTAATGTAACCCGCTGTAAAGACTGGATTTAGTTGATTGTGTTGCACTGCTCATGTCCGCGTTCTGGAACTGTCCGCGTCCCCGTACAGAACTGTCCGCGTCCCCGTTCGGTGTGGCGCCAAGCATATTGTCCGGTTACGCGCAGAGTTGGCTGAGGTGATCTTGGAGAATAATGACGGAGTTCACTACAGTGTTGAGACACCGAAGTTCAGTGTTCAATTTGGTTTTTTCTTTACGGTCAGGGACAGTATGAGTGTAGCCAGATCCTTTTCACTCTCTATCCTTGTTTCATTTTGTGGTTCACCGGATTCGTCATTTTCATCGAGACGAGGTACAGAACGACCAGCTAGCTAGCCGGTACAGCTCGGTAAGCTAGCTAGCTACTATACCAGCAGCATCCTAGTTAACTTCGCTAACAATACATCATTCTCTCGTTGACGGATGCTGGCTACCTCTGTCCGGTTCTCCTCTCTTCACTAGATGGACGGTAACTTTAGTGTTTAACCCCTCTGTGTCAAGGACCAATCTTTTGAATATTATTTTCAGGGCGCCTCAATAGCAGGTATTGAACACCGGGTAAATAATCACTAGTCAGAGCCTCAAGCTTAGTATACATTCATTATAAAACACATCTTAATATCTGATATTGCGAGTAAACAACCTCAGAATAGAAAAGACAAGAGTGCGTCTTCCAGCCCTCCAATAAATTACATAATTCAACCCTCCCGGTTAGTAAATTTACCTCAACATGCCCCCAGAGAAGGCAGAGTAACGACACCAGCCTTTTAGCGGGGCTGACAGGCTGACTACAACGATGACACACACTGAGCGTCTAGAAGTCAGTTCTATTTGTGACGTAGTTCGCGCTGCATCTCCTCATTGGTTTATAGAAGCAGGTACCCACGTGCCATCTCCTCATTGGTTTATAGAAGCAGGTACCCACGTTCCATCTCCTCATTGGTTTATAGAAGCAGGTACCCACGTGCCATCTCCTCATTGGTTTATAGAAGCAGGTACCCACGTGCCATCTCCTCATTGGTTTATAGAAGCAGGTACCCACGTGCCATCTCCTCATTGGTTTATAGAAGCAGGTACCCACGTGCCATCTCCTCATTGGTTTATAGAAGCAGGTACCCACGTGCCATCTCCTCATTGGTTTATAGAAGCAGGTACCCACGTGCCATCTCCTCATTGGTTTATAGAAGCAGGTACCCACGTTCCATCTCCTCATTGGTTTATAGAAGCAGGTACCCACGTGCCATCTCCTCATTGGTTTATAGAAGCAGGTACCCACGTGCCATCTCCTCATTGGTTTATAGAAGCAGGTACCCACGTGCCATCTCCTCATTGTTTTATAGAAGCAGGTACCCATGTGCCTTCTCCTCATTGTTAGGGTTGCGAAAGTTCAACTGAGATAGGAACAATACCACACCTGAACTTGGTTAAAATAATTGTTTAATTCAAAAGTTAATAAATGGCAAATACATTTTTCGTATATACGGGTTCACTGCACCACCCCGCAGGGTGGAACAAGGAACTGATTTGTTTCTGACAAAGATAGTATATTATACTCGTGACAGAGATAGTTCCCACTTCCGAGCCGGCCTGTCAGAGTAGAGACTGGGCGTGGTTTAGACTCACCCAGCCTATCGTTGGTGTTGGCACATAAGCTGGTCCCAGCTTCTTTGCGCTTTCTGGTGTCCTTTCGCTGTTGCTGTGTAGATTACGCTCCTTCACCCCAGAGACTGAGGTCAGACAGTTTTATAACACTGTCTGAGATATCTGCACCTGTATACATTGTCCACTGTTCTCGCTCAAGGCTAACTACAGCTTCCCAGCTTCTTATCTGAGCTAACTGTTACTTCCAGCACACACACACACACATTTCAGACTGATACATTTGTGGCATACACACACATATTTCACACAGTACAGCGCTCTCTTTAACACACACACATTTCAGGCTGATATTCATAGTTAGGCCCTGAGCACTGGTAAAAGTGAGAACAATGGAAAATGCAGGTTCACAAGAGTCAGTAATTCAAACTTTAATGCATAAGAAGCCCTACTAGCTTATAGTTAGTTAAGCATGTCAAAAAACCTTATAAAAACCCCACACTCAATAGCAGGTATTGAACACCGGGTAAATAATCACTAGTCAGAACCTCAACCTTAGTATACATTCATTATAAAACACATCTTAATATCTGATATTGCGAGTAAACAACCTCGGAATAGAAAAGACAAGAGTGCGTCTTCCAGCCCTCCAATAAATTACATAATTCAACCCTCCCGGTTAGTAAATTTACCTCAACATGCCCCCGGAGAAGGCAGAGTAACGACACCAGCCTTTTAGCGGGGCTGACAGGCTGACTACAACGATGACACACACTGCTCGCGCCACAAACTGAGCGTCTAGAAGTCAGTTCTATTTGTGACGTAGTTCGCGCTGCATCTCCTCATTGGTTTATAGAAGCAGGTACCCACGTGCCATCTCCTCATTGGTTTATAGAAGCAGGTACCCATGTGCCATCTCCTCATTGGTTTATAGAAGCAGGTACCCACGTGCCATCTCCTCATTGGTTTATAGAAGCAGGTACCCACGTGCCATCTCCTCATTGGTTTATAGAAGCAGGTACCCACGTGCCATCTCCTCATTGGTTTATAGAAGCAGGTACCCACGTGCCATCTCATTGGTTTATAGAAGCAGGTACCCACCTGCCATCTCATTTAGCAAATAACTTAACATAAACATAACTTCTTTAAACAATAAAAGCTAATTTACGAACATTTCTGAAAATGGATATATAGCTTTTAGGAATGAAACTCTTCTGATGTTTCCCCATCTGAGCTCAGAGTAGATGAGAGATGTAATGTTTGTCTCTGTTGTGTTGAAGTCCAATCAAGCAGGAGAGACCAGCCTCCCCTGTACCCAGCTGTGTGTCCATGAAGAGTGACTGGTCTATGCGTCATCCTATAGAGTTTAGAGAGGGAGACTTTTCTACTGAACAAAGGTAAGAAGAACTCATGGGTCATGGTCAGTGAGTTAAACAACACTGTCTCTAGTCATTTCTCCTCTCCCATTTTCACATTTATTTAGGTTGTTTTCATAATCCACAGGCTAATAATTTTGTCCATTTTCATAGTCCTAAAACAATATTAAACAAACACAACATTCCCTCCGTGTCTGTGTCTGTGTCTGTGTGTGTGTGTGTGTGTGTGTGTGTGTGTGTGTGTGTGTGTGTGTGTGTGTGTGTGTGTGTGTGTGTGTGTGTGTGTGTGTGTGTGTGTGTGTGTGTGTGTACTCCCTGGATGAGGAGATGTAATCTCATGTTTTGTCCACAGAAACCAACAGGAGAGATCAGAGTCAGAGATTCTCAGTGGTCAGTCTTCCCAGAGTCATCAAACAGACCTGGCCTCCATATTCAGTGTACGTGGTCCTGTTATGTACATTTGTTTTTGTTTACCTCAAGTAAAGTTTATCTGTCAATCATTCATTAATGTGTTAATGAGAAAGCATTTTGTCTCTTGCTTAAGTTATTTACTTTATTTATTTCAGTTGCTTGAAGAGAAAATTATGACATTTGTGAAGAACGAGCTGAAGATGTTCAAGAAGATTCTTAGTCCAGAACTCCCAGAAGGCTTTGAGAGTCAGAAGCAGGATAAGGAAGTGGTGGACGCTGAAGATGAGAAGCAGGAGAGCAGTGCCAGAGAGGGGGCTCTGAAGATCACACTGCACGTCCTGAGGAAAATGAACCAGAAGGAGCTTGCTGACACACTGGAGAAATGTAAGATCTGTCTGCCTCATGTTGAATTCTGTTTTATAACATTTAAAAGCTGTAGCTAAAGTACAGCTAAAGTAGCTGTGTAACTCAATGATATTGTAGCAGCCTTAACACAACACCTAGTGACCTCATCAAGTAGCAGCAGGGATGTGTTGTGGTGATTAATTTAGAGAAAGAGAGAGACAACATTAATAATACCATCAATAATACCAATAATAATATAATCAGTCACACCAGTCTGTAATGCATTATGAAAACATTTACACATTCAGTTATGAGAATAAACACCAGTGTTTAACGCAGTATTAAAACATGTATAGATTTATGCAGACAGTTAAGAGAATAAATGATTATAATTTAAAACTTTATAACAGTCCTGCAATACTGTAGGCATTAAAACAGACGTAATATTAATATCCTCTGTGTTATTTCTAGATTCAGATGATCTTGCTGTGATTTGCCAACGTGAACTCAAATCTAATCTAAAGAAGAAGTTTGAATGTGTATTTGAGGGGATCGCTAAACAAGGAAACCCAACACTTCTCAATAAGATCTACACAGAGCTCTACATCACAGAGGGTGGAACAGGAGAGGTCAATAATGAACATGAGCTGAGACAGATTGAGACAACAACCAGGAAACAAGCAAGACCAGAGACTGCAATCAAATGTAACGACATCTTCACACCTTTAACTGGACAAGACAAACTTATCAGAACTGTGCTGACAAAGGGCGTCGCTGGCATTGGAAAAACAGTCTCTGTGCAGAAGTTCATTCTGGACTGGGCTGAAGGAAAAGCAAATCAGGATGTCCAATTTGTATTTTCATTCCCTTTTCGGGAGCTGAATTTGATGAAAGAGGACAAACACACTTTCATTGAACTTCTCAATCACTTCTCAATGGAAACCAAACAATCAAGAATCTCCGACTACAACAAGTACAAAGTTCTGTTCATCTTTGATGGTCTGGATGAGTGCCGACTGCCCCTAGACTTCCAGAAGAACAAGATCTGTTGGGACGTCACAGAGTCAACCTCAGTGGATGTTCTGCTGACAAATCTCATCAAGGGAAATCTGCTTCCCTCTGCTCTCCTCTGGATAACTACCCGACCTGCAGCAGCCAATAAGATTCCTTCAGGGTGTGTTGACCAGGTGACAGAGGTACGAGGGTTCAATGACCCACAGAAGGAGGAGTACTTCAGGAAGAGATTCAGTGATGAGGACCTGGCCAGCAGAATCATCTCACACATAAAGACGTCAAGGAGCCTCCACATCATGTGCCACATTCCAGTCTTCTGTTGGATTTCTGCAACAGTCCTTGAACACATGCTGAAACATAAGAGAGAAGAGATGCCCAAGACTCTGACTGAGATGTACACACACCTTGTGGTGTTTCATACCAAACAGAAGAATGAAAAGTATCTTGGGAAAGAAGAGACAGGTCCACACTGGAATAAAGAGAGCATTCTGTCACTGGGAAAACTGGCTTTTCAACAGCTTGTGAAGGGCAATCTGATTTTCTATGAAGAAGACCTGAAAGTGGCTGGTATTGATGTCAATGAAGCCTCAGTGTACTCAGGATTGTGCACACAGATCTTTAAAGAGGAATGTGTGCTGTACCAGGACAAGGTGTACTGCTTTGTTCATCTGAGCATTCAGGAGTTTCTGGCTGCTGTATATGTGTTCCTCTCATTCATCAACAACAAAGAGAATCTAATGGCCGAACCGCGATCAAAGTCCAGGAACCTTTCTGCGCTGTTCAGAGACAAGCATAAAGTTACTGTCTACAAGAATGCTGTGGATAAAGCCTTACAAAGTGAGACGGGAAACCTGGACCTTTTCCTCCGCTTCCTTCTGGGCCTCTCACTGGAGTCCAATCAGAAGCACTTACAAGGTCTACTGACAAAGACAAGAAGCAGCTCAAAGACCCATGAAGAAACAGTCAAGTACATCAAGGAGAAGATCAGGGAGAATCCCTCTCCAGAGAGGAGCATCAATCTGTTCCACTGTCTGAATGAACTGAATGACCATTCTCTAGTGGAGGAGATCCAAAGCTTCCTGAACTCAGGAAGTCTCTCAAAACCCTACCTGTCACCTGCACAGTGGTCAGCTCTGGTCTTTGTGTTGCTGACTTCAGAAAAGGAGCTGGATGTGTTTGACCTGAAGAAATACTCCAGATCAGAGGAAGGTCTTCTGAGGCTGCTGCCAGTGGTCAAAGCCTCCAGAGCTGTTCTGTGAGTAAATAAAATGACATATAAGAACTAATCATCAGGAAGAAATATTCAGTTTAGAGAAAAATATGCATAATAATATGTGTATAATATTATATTGAAAAACAAATTGAATAAATGCATTGATGTTCAAATTAGTATAACATTATGACCATACAATTCTAGGAGATGGAATATGAATCTATATGTTGTTAGAGAGAATAAACCAAATGCATCTGCCATTGTCCTTCTTCACTACTGGTGTTAAATTAACAGTGTGTTTGTGAAGTCATGATGATCTCTTTGCAGGCTGTCAGGCTGTAGAGTCACAGAGGAAGGCTGTGCTTCTCTGGTCTCAGCTCTGGGGTCAAACCCCTCACACCTGAGAGAGCTGGACCTGAGCTACAATGACCTGAAGGATTCAGGAGTGAAGCTGCTCTCTGCTGTACTGGAGAATCCCCACTGTAAACTGGAGACTCTGAGGTCAGTATTCCTGTAGTTGGTCAACAAGTGATAACTGTTCACCAGATCCACATGTGTTTACCAGACACACATAGTCCACACCATATGTGTTTGGACAGTGAAGCTTACAGTTTTACATTTGGTGCTATGCTCCAGCATTTTGGATTTGAGATAGAATGTTTCATATTAGGTGACAGTACAGAATGTCACCTTTTATTTGTTGTTAATGGTGAGAGTTTAGCATGTTTTGTTGTAGCCTCTGTTATTGGTAATGGTGAGAGGTTAGCATGTTTTGTTGTAGTCTCTGTTATTGGTAATGGTGAGAGGTTAGCATGTTTTGTTGTAGCCTCTGTTATTGGTAATGGTGAGATGTTAGCATGTTCTGTTGTAGCCTCTGTTATTGGTAATGGTGAGATGTTAGCATGGTTTGTTGTAGTCTCTGTTATTGGTAATGGTGAGAGGTTAGTATGTTTTGTTGTATCCTCTGTTATTGGTAATGGTGAGAGGTTAACATGTTTTGTTGTAGTCTCTGTTATTGGTAATGGTGAGAGGTTAGCATGTTTTGTTGTAGCCTCTGTTATTGGTAATGGTGAGAGGTTAGCATGTTTTGTTGTAGCCTCTGTTATTGGTAATGGTGAGAGGTTAGTATGTTTTGTTGTAGTCTCTGTTATTGGTAATGGTGAGAGGTTAGCATGTTTTGTTGTAGCCTCTGTTATTGGTAATGGTGAGAGGTTAGCATGTTTTGTTGTAGTCTCTGTTATTGGTAATGGTGAGATGTTAGCATGTTATGTTGTAGTCTCTGTTATTGATAATGGTGAGAGGTTATTATGTTTTGTTGTATCCTCTGTTATTGGTAATGGTGAGAGGTTAGCATGTTTTGTTGTATCCTCTGTTATTGGTAATGGTGAGAGGTTAGCATGTTTTGTTGTATCCTCTGTTATTGGTAATGGTGAGAGGTTAGCATGTTTTGTTGTAGTCTCTGTTATTGGTAATGGTGAGAGGTTAGCATGTTTTGTTGTAGCCTCTGTTATTGGTAATGGTGAGAGGTTAGCATGTTTTGTTGTAGCCTCTGTTATTGGTAATGGTGAGAGGTTAGCATGTTTTGTTGTAGCCTCTGTTATTGGTAATGGTGAGAGGTTAGCATGTTTTGTTGTAGCCTCTGTTATTGGTAATGGTGAGAGGTTAGCATGTTTTGTTGTAGCCTCTGTTATTGGTAATGGTGAGAGGTTAGCATGTTTTGTTGTAGCCTCTGTTGTTGGTAATGGTGAGAGGTTAGCATGTTTTGTTGTAGCCTCTGTTATTGGTAATGGTGAGAGGTTAGCATGTTTTGTTGTAGTATCTGTTATTGGTAATGGTGAGAGGTTAGCATGTTTTATTGTAGCCTCTGTTATTGGTAATGGTGAGAGGTTAGCTTGTTTTGTTTTAGCCTCTGTTATTGGTAATGGAGAGGTTAGCATGTTTTGTTGTATGCTCTGTTATTGGTAATGGTGAGAGGTTAGCATGTTTTGTTGTATCCTCTGTTATTGGTAATGGAGAGAGGTTAGCATGTTTTGTTGTAGCCTCTGTTATTGGTAATGGTGAGAGGTTAGCATGTTTTGTTGTAGCCTCTGTTGTTGGTAATGGTGAGAGGTTAGCATGTTTTGTTGTAGCCTCTGTTATTGTTAATGGTGAGAGGTTAGCATGTTTTGTTGTAGCTTCTGTATCTTTCTCACTCATTATGATTCATGATTCATTCATGATTTGTATTAATCATGGCATCATCAGGATTAATTTAGTAGTGTTTAGAAACATGGTATCTACTCACTTAGAAAGAAAATTACTCCAGTCATCATCCACCACTGAGTTTCTATTGGGCAAAACACAACCCAAAACAAACTGCAAATGTGTCAATGTCACCTCATATAAAACATTTGATCTGAAATCCAAAATGTTGGAGTATAGAGCCACATTTAAAATGTTAGCTTCACTGTCAAAATAGATATGGTGTGGACTGTATACTCAATACAATCTAAATCTGATACCTCACTGTCATTATAGATATGGTGTGGACTGTTTACTCAATACAATCTAAATCTGATACCTCACTGTCATTATAGATATGGTGTGGACTGTTTACTCAATACAATCTAAATCTGATACCTCACTGTCATTATAGATATGGTGTGGACTGTATACTCAATACAATCTAAATCTGATACCTCACTGTCATTATAGATATGGTGTGGACTGTTTACTCAATACAATCTAAATCTGATACCTCACTGTCTGTCTTTTGACTGATACTGCTTTTTAAACTGGTCTGGTCAGTCTAATCAAATATTTGTAATACACATTTTTCTCTCTACAAGCAACACTTTGATAATTTGTCATTTCAAATAATGAAACATCCATTTATGAATAGATATGGCAGGTTTCAGGACACTGATGTATCTGAATATGTTGAAAAAATATACTGCCACTATTTTCACCACCAAAGAATAGCAGTGTGATTTTAATATGATTTGACTCTTTGCAGGCTGTCAGGCTGTCTAGTCACAGAGGAAGGCTGTGCTTCTCTGGTCTCAGCTCTGAGGTCAAACCCCTCACACCTGAGAGAGCTGGACCTGAGTAACAATGACCTGAAGGATTCAGGAGTGAAGCTGGTCTCTGCTGGACTGGGGAATCCCCACTGTAAACTGGAGACTCTGAGGTCAGTATTCCTGTAGTTGGCCAACAAGTATTTGTATTGTATTGTATTTATTATAGATCCCCATTAGTTCCTGCTAAAGCAGCAGCTACTCTTCCTGGGGTCCAGCAAAATTAAGGCAGTTCATAGACTTTTAAAACATTACAATACATTCACAGATTTCACAACACACTGTGTGCCCTCAGGCCCCTACCACATATCTACAGTACTAAATCCATGTTTATCGTGAGTATGTTGTTGTGTGTGTGTGTGTGTGTGTGTGTGTGTGTGTGTGTGTGTGTGTGTGTGCCAATGTGTGTATCTCTTTACAGGCCCCGCTGTTCCATAAGGTGTTTTTTATCTGTTTTTTAAATCTAATTTTCAGTTACTTGATGTGGAATAGAGTTCCATGTAGTCATGGCTCTATGTAGTACTGTGGAATAGAGTTCCATGTAGTCATGGCTCTATGTAGTACTGTGGAATAGAGTTCCATGTAGTCATGGTTCTATGTAGTACTGTAGAATAGAGTTCCATGTAGTCATGGCTCTATGTAGTACTGTGGAATAGAGTTCCATGTAGTCATGGTTCTATGTAGTACTGTGGAATATAGTTCCATGTAGTCATGGCTCTATGTAGTACTGTGGAATAGAGTTCCATGTAGTCATGGCTCTATGTAGTACTGTGGAATAGAGTTCCATGTAGCCATGGCTCTATGTAGTACTGTGTGCCTCCCATAGTCTGTTCTGGACTTGGGGATTGTGAAGAGACCTCTTGTGTCATGACTTGTGGGGTATACATGGGTGTCTGAGCTGTGAGCTAGTTGTTTAAAAGGACAGCTCGGGACATTCAGAATGTCAGCACATTTTAGAAATACTGGTAGTGATGAAGTCAATCTCTCCTCCACTTTCAGCCAGGAGAGATTGAGATGCATATTATTAATGTTAGCTCTCTGTGTACATCCAAGGGCCATCCGTGCTGCCCTGTTCTGAGCCAATTGCAACTTTCCTAAATCCTTTTTTGTGGCACCTGACCACACGACTGAACAGTAGTCAAGATGTGTGTGTGACCTGCCTTGTTGATAGTGTTGTTAATAAGGTCGAAACTAGGGCCTGTCGGACCTGCCTTGTTGATAGTGTTGTTTAAGAAGGTAGAAACTAGGGCCTGTAGGACCTGCCTTGTTGATAGTGTTGTTAAGAAGGTAGAAACTAGGGCCTGTAGGACCTGCCTTGTTGATAGTGTTGTTAAGAAGGTAGAAACTAGGGCCTGTAGGACCTGCCTTGTTGATAGTGTTGTTAAGAAGGTAGAAACTAGAGCCTGTAGGACCTGCCTTGTTGATAGTGTTGTTAAGAAGGTAGAAACTAGGGCATGTAGGACCTGCCTTGTTGATGGTGTTGTTAAGAAGGTAGAAACTAGGGCATGTAGGACCTGCCTTGTTGATAGTGTTGTTAAGAAGGTAGAAACTAGGGCCTGTAGGACCTGCCTTGTTGATAGTGTTGTTAAGAAGGTAGAAACTAGGGCCTGTAGGACCTGCCTTGTTGATAGTGCTGTTAAGAAGGTAGAAACTAGGGCCTGTAGGACCTGCCTTGTTGATAGTGTTGTTAAGAAGGTAGAAACTAGAGCCTGTAGGACCTGCCTTGTTGATAGTGTTGTTAAGAAGGTAGAAACTAGGGCCTGTAGGACCTGCCTTGTTAATAGTGTTGTTAAGAAGGTAGAAACTAGGGCCTGTAGGAGCTGCCTTGTTGATAGTGTTGTTAAGAAGGTAGAAACTAGGGCCTGTAGGACCTGCCTTGTTGATAGTGTTGTTAAGAAGGTAGAAACTAGGGCTTGTAGGACCTGCCTTGTTGATAGTGGTGTTAAGAAGGTAGAAACTAGGGCTTGTAGGACCTGCCTTGTTGATAGTGTTGTTAAGAAGGTAGAAACTAGGGCCTGTAGGACCTGCCTTGATGATAGTGTTGTTAAGAAGGTAGAAACTAGGGCCTGTAGGACCTGCCTTGTTGATAGTGTTGTTAAGAAGGTAGAAACTAGGGCCTGTAGGACCTGCCTTGATGATAGTGTTGTTAAGAAGGTAGAAACTAGGGCCTGTAGGACCTGCCTTGTTGATAGTGTTGTTAAGAAGGCAGAGCAGTGCTTTATTATGGACAGACTTCTCCCCATCTTAGCTACTGTTGTATCAATATGTTTTGACCATGACAGTTTACAATCTAGTGTTACTTCAAGCAGTTTAGTCACCTCAACTTGCTCAATTTCCACATAATTTAGTACAATATTTATTTGAGGTTTAAGTTTTAGTGAGTGATTTGTCCCAAATACAATGCTTTTAGTTTTATAAATATTTAGGGCTAACTTATTCCTTGCCACCCACTCTGAAACTAACTGCAGCTCTTTGTTAATTGGGGAGGACAGGCTTGTAATGGCTGGAGGGGAATAAGTGGAATGGTATCAAACACGTGGTTTCCATGTGTTCCATTTCATTCACTCTGTTCCAGACATTATGAGAGGTTAAGTGTTGCAGTCATTTCAGTCGCTGACGTGTTGAGTCATCTACATACATAGACACACTGGCCTTACTCAAAGTGGCATGTCGTTAGTAAAAATGTAAAAGGTTAGCATGTTTTGTTGTAGCCTCTGTTATTGGTAACGGAGAGAGGTTAGCATGTTTTGTTGTAGCCTCTGTTATTGGTAATGGAGAGAGGTTAGCATGTTTTGTTGTAGCCTCTGTTATTGGTCATGGTGAGAGGTTAGCATGTTTTGTTGTAGCCTCTGTTATTGGTCATGGTGAGAGGTTAGCATGTTTTGTTGTAGCCTCTGTTATTGGTAATGGTGAGAGGTTAGCATGTTTTGTTGTAGCCTCTGTTTTTGGTAATGGAGAGAGGTTAGCATGTTTTGTTGTAGCCTATGTTATTGGTAATGGTGAGAGGTTAGCATGTTTTGTTGTAGCCTCTGTTATTGGTAATGGTGAGAGGTTAGCATGTTTTGTTGTAGTCTCTGTTATTGGTAATGGTGAGAGGTTAGCATGTTTTGTTGTAGTCTCTGTTATTGGTAATGGTGAGAGGTTAGCATGTTTTGTTGTAGTCTCTGTTGTTGGTAATGGTGAGAGGTTAGCATGTTTTGTTGTAGCCTCTGTTATTGGTAATGGAGAGAGGTTAGCATGTTTTGTTGTAGCCTCTGTTATTGGTAATGGAGAGAGGTTAGCATGTTTTGTTGTAGCCTCTGTTATTGGTAATGGTGAGAGGTTAGCATGTTTTGTTGTAGTCTCTGTTATTGGTAATGGTGAGAGGTTAGTATGTTTTGTTGTTGCCTCTGTTATTTGTAATGGTGAGAGGTTAGCATGTTTTGTTGTATCCTCTGTTATTGGTAATGGTGAGAGGTTAGTATGTTTTGTTGTAGCCTATGTAACTTTCTCGCTCATTATTATTTATAATTCATTCATGATTTGTATTAATCAAGGCATCATCAGGATTAATTTAGTAGTGTTTAGAAACATGGTATCTACTCACTTAGAAAGAAAATGACTCCAGTCATCATCCACCATTGAGTTTCTATTGGGCAAAACACAACCCAAAACAAACTGCAAATGTGTCAATGTCACCTCATATAAAACATTTGATCTGAAATCCAAAATGTTGGAGTATGGAGACACATTTAAAATGTTAGCTTCACTGTCAAAATAGATATGGTATGGACTGTATACTCAATACAATCTAAATCTGATACCTCACTGTCTGTCTTTTGACTGATACTGCTTTTTAAACTGGTCTGGTCAGTCTACTCAAATATTTGTACTATACATGTTTCTATCTTCAAGCAATACTTTGATAATTTGTCATTTCTAATAATGAAACATCCATTTATGAACAGATATGGCAGGTTTCAGGACACTGATGTATCTAAATAGGTTGAAAAATATACTGCCACAATTTTCACCACCAAAGAATAGCAGTGTGATTTTAATATGATTTGACTCTTGGCAGGCTGTCAGGCTGTCTAGTCACAGAGGAAGGCTGTGCTTCTCTGGTCTCAGCTCTGAGGTCAAACCCCTCACACCTGAGAGAGCTGGATCTGAGTAACAATGACCTGAAGGATTCAGGAGTGAAGCTGCTCTCTGCTGGACTGGGGAATCCCCACTGTAAACTGGAAACTCTGAGGTCAGTATTCCTGTAGTTGGTCAACAAGTGATAACTATTCACCAGATCCACATGTGTTTACCAGACACACATAGTCCACACCATATGTGTTTGGACAGTGAAGCTTACAGTTTTAAATTTGGCGCTATGCTCCAGCATTTTGGATTTGAGATATAATGTTTCATATTAGGTGACAGTACAGAATGTTACCTTTTTCAACCAGGATCTCAGCGATCACTGCCTCATTGCCTGCTTCCGTTATGGGTCCGCTGTTAAATGTACAAAAAAAGATTTGCAACTTTTCAGGGAAGTTAGGAACTAATATAAACAGTCAGTTAGGAAAGCTAAGGCTAGCTATTTTAATCAGAAATGTGCATCCTGGAGCACTAATTCCAAAAGTGTTTGGGACACTGTAAAGTCCATGGAGAATAAGAGCACCTCCTCCCAGCTTCCCACTGCACTGAGGCTAGGAAACACTGCCACCACCAATAAATCCACGATAATCGAGAATTTCAACAATGTTACGCCCGTCGTTTGAATGAGGAAACCAAGGTGCAGCGTGGCGAACATCTTATTTTATTAAAATGAACACCAAAATACAAAACGAACGTCAAGTTCTGCAGACTACACAGTAACTATACAAAATCAAGATCCCACAAACTAAGGTGGTAAAAGGATTTGAGTCCCTGGCAGCGTAGTGTGTTACTGATGGTAGGCTTTGTTACTTTGGTCCCAGCTCTCTGCAGGATTTGAGTCCCTGGCAGCGTAGTGTGTTACTGATGGTAGGCTTTGTTACTTTGGTCCCAGCTCTCTGCAGGTCATTCACTAGGTCCCCCCGTGTGGTTCTGGGATTTTTGCTCACCGTTCTTGTGATCATTTTGACCCCACGGGGTGAGATCTTGCGTGGAGCCCCAGATCGAGGGAGATTATCAGTGGTCTTGTATGTCTTCCATTTCCTAATAATTGCTCCCACAGTTGATTTCTTCAAACCAAGCTGCTTACCTATTGCAGATTCAGTCTTCCCAGCCTGGTGCAGGTCTACAATTTTGTTTCTGGTGTCCTTTGACAGCTCTTTGGTCTTGGCCATAGTGGAGTTTGGAGTGTGACTGTTTGAGGTTGTGGACAGGTGTCTTTTATACTGATAACAAGTTCAAACAGGTGCCATTAATACAGGTAATGAGTGGAGGACAGAGGAGCCTCTTAAAGAAGAAGTTACAGGTCTGTGAGAGCCAGAAATCTTGCTTGTTTGTAGGTGACCAAATACTTATTTTCCACCATAATTTGCAAATAAATTCATAACAAATCCTACAATGTGATTTTCTGGATTTCTTTTCTCATTTTGTCTGTCATAGTTGAAGTGTACCTATGATGAAAATTACAGGCCTCTCATCATTTTAAGTGGGGGAACTTGCACAATTGGTGGTTGACTAAATACTTTTTTGCCCCACTGTATATCCACAAAATGTTCCTCCCTCATGAAGCCATCTATTTTGTTAAGTGCCCCAGTCCCTCCTGCAGCAAAGCACCCCCACAACATGATGTTGCCATCCCCGTGCTTCAAGGTTGGGATGGTGTTCTTCGGCTTGCAAACCTCCCCCTTTATCCTCCAAACATAACGATGGCCGTTATGGCCAAACAGTTCTATATTTGTTTCCTCAGACCAGAGGACATTTGTTTCGTCAGACCAGAGGACATTTCTCCAAAAAGTATGATCTTTCTCCCCATGTGCAGTTGCAAACCGTAGTCTGGCTTTTTTCTGGCGGTTCTGGAGCAGTGGCTTCTTCCTTGCTGAGTGGCCATTCAGGTTATGTCGATATAGCAGTCGTTTTACTGTGGACATAGATACTTTTGTACCTGTTTCCTCCAGCATCTTCACGAGGTCCTTTGCTGTTGTTCTGGGATTGATTTGCACTTTTCTCATCAAAGTACGTTCATCTCTAGGGGACAGAACGCGTCTCCTTGTCAGAGCTGCTAGGAGTACTTGGTGGAGGAGTCAAGCGCAGAGAGCAGGGATTCAAGAAAGTGGATTTATTTTCCAGTTGACAGGGAAAAACGATCATGCCCTAAACACACGGGCGAATGAAAAAACGAGTCCAAAAACACAGGACTAAACTGTCCAGAAAAAATAATAAATCCACATACCAATCCAACACCAAATAACAGAGAAACAAGCCCGCACAAAAGCCAGCGGGCTTACTGCCCTTAAATAGCCTACCCACAAAACTAAACTCAAAACAGGTGCACCCAATCAGCCCAAACTAACAAAAAGAAAAGAATCGATGGCAGCTAGTAGGCCGGTGACGACGACCGCCGAGCGCCGCCCGAACAGGAAGAGGCACCATCTTCGGCGGGATTCGTGACACTCCTTTCTGAGCGGTATGACGGCTGTGTGGTCCCATGATGTTTATACTTGCGTACTATTGTTTGTACAGATGAACGTGGTACCTTCAGTCGTTTGGAAATTGCTCCCAAGGATGAACCAGACTTGTGGAGGTCTACAATTTGTTATTTGAGGTCATGGTTGATTTCTTTTGATTTTCCCATGACATCAAGCAAAGAGGCACTGAGTTTGAAGGTAGGCCTTGAAATACATCCACAGGTACACCTCCAATTGACTCAAATTATGTCAATTAGCCTATCAAAAGCTTCTAAAGCCATGACATAATTTTCTGGAATTTTCAAAGCTGTTTAAAGGTCAACTTATTGTACAGTCAACTTATTGTATGTAAACTTCTGACAATTGTGATACAGGGAATTATAAGTGAAATAATCTGTCTGTAAAAAATTGTTGGAAAAATTACTTGTGTCATGCACGATGTCCTAACCGACTTGCCAAAACTATAGTTTGTTAATGTAACAGTATAACTTTACGTCCGCCCCCTCGCTCGAACCAGGGACCCTCTGCACACAGACAACCACAGTCACCCACGAAGCATTGTTACCCATCGCTCCACAAAAGCCGCGGCCCTTGCAGAGCAAGGGGAACCACTACTTCAAGGTCTCAAAGCGAGTGACGTCACCGACTGAAAGGCTATTAGCGCGCACCATCGCTAACTAGCTAGCCATTTCACATCCGTTACACTAACAAGAAATTTGTGGAGTGGTAGAAAAAACGAGTTTTAATGACTCCAACCTAAGTGTATGTAAACTTCTGACTTCAACTGTATATCCATCCTGCCCTGCTTATCTAAAGTCTTCGAAAGCCAAGTTAATAAACAGATCACTGACCATTTTGAATCCGACTGTACCTTCTCCGCTGTGCAATCCGGTTTCCGAGCTGGTCACTGGGGCACTTCAGCCACGCTCAAGGTCCTAAACGAAATCATAACCGCCATTGATAAAATACAGTACTGTGCAGCCGTCTTCATCAACCTGGCCAAGGCTGTCGTCTCTGTCAATCACCGTATTCTTATCTGCAGACTCAACAGCCTTAGTTTCTCAAATGATTGCCTCGCCTGGTTCACTAACTACTTCTCTGATAGAGTTCAGTGTGTCAAATCGGAAGACCTGCTGTCCGGACCTCTGGCAGTCTCTTTGGGGGTGCCACAGGGTTCAAATCTCTGACCAACACTTTTCTCTGTATATATCAACGATGTTGCTCTTGCTGCTGGAGATTATTTGATCCACCTCTATGCAGACGACACCATTCTGTATACATCTGGCCCTTCTTTGGACACTGTGTTAACAAACCTCCAAACAAGCTTCAATGCCATACAGCTCTCCTTTCGTGGCGTCCAACTGCTCTTAAATGCAAGTTAAACTAAATGCATACTCTTCAACCGATTGCTGCCCGCTAGACTGTAAACTCTCCTTCCAGACTCATATTAAGCATCTCCAATCCAAAATGAAATCTAGAATTGGCTTCCTATTTCGCAACAAAGCCTCCTTCACTCATGCTGCCAAACATACCCTCGTAAACTGACTATCCTACCAATCCTTGACTTTAGTGATGTCATTTACAAAATAGGCTCCAACACTCTACTAAAATTATATGCAGTCTTTCACAGTGCCATCCGTTTTGTCATCAAAGCCCCATATACTACCCACCACTGCGACCTGTATGCTTTCGTTGGCTGGTCCTTGCCACGTATTCGTCGCCAAACCCACTCAGTTCAGTTCATCTATAAGTCTTTGCTACGTAAAGCCCAAGCCTTATCTCAGCTCACTGGTCACCATAGTAACACCCACCTGTAGCACACGCTCCAGCAGGTATATTTCACTGGTCATCCCCAAAGCCAACACCTCATTTGGCTGCCTTTCCTTCCAGTTCTCTGCTGCCTGTGACTGGAACGAATTGCAAAAATCACTGAAGCTGGAGACATATAATTCCCTCATTAACTTCAAACATCAACTATCTGAGCAGCTAACCGATTGCTGCAGCTGTACATAGTCCATCTGTAAATAGCCCACCCAATCTACCTACCTCATCCCCATATTGTTTTTATTTACTTTTCTGCTCTTTTGCACACCAGTATTTCTACTTGCACATCATCATCTGCTCATGTATCATTCCAGTGATCATTTTCTAAATTGTAATTACTTCGTTACTATGGCCTATATATTGCCTTACCTCCTCACGCCATTTGCACACACTGTATATAGACTTTTTTTCCCAATTGTGCTATTGACTGTACGCTTGTTTATTCCATGTGTAACTCTGTGTTGATGTTTGTGTCGCACAGCTTTGCTTTATCTTGGCCAGGACGCAGTTGTAAATGAGAACTTGTTCTCAACTACCTGGTTAAATATAGGTGAAATAAAAAAAATACACTTAAATTCTCAGAAAGAATAGAAGATGTTTCTGAACACATTCATGTTTATGCTACCATGATGAATAATAACGAATAACAAAGTTAAAGAGGCACAAAGATCAGAATAAATGCTAACCTTCCCTGTTATTGGTAATGGTGAGAGGTTAGTATGTTTTGTTGTAGCCTCTTTTATTGGTAATGGTGAGAGGTTAGTATGTTTTGTTGTAGCCTCTGTTATTGGTAATGGTGAGAGGTTAGCATGTTTTGTTGTATCCTCTGTTATTGGTAATGGTGAGAGGTTAGCATGTTTTGTTGTAGCCTCTGTTATTGGTAATGGTGAGAGGTTAGTATGTTTTGTTGTAGCCTCTGTTATTGGTAATGGTGAGAGGTTAGCATGTTTTGTTGTATCCTCTGTTATTGGTAATGGTGAGAGGTTAGCATGTTTTGTTGTAGCCTCTGTTATTGGTAATGGTGAGAGGTTAGCATGTTTTGTTGTAGCCTCTGTTATTGGTAATGGTGAGAGGTTAGCATGTTTTGTTGTATCCTCTGTTATTGGTAATGGTGAGAGGTTAGCATGTTTTGTTGTAGTCTCTGTTATTGGTAATGGTGAGAGATTAGCATGTTTTGTTGTAGCCTCTGTTATTGGTAATGGTGAGAGGTTAGCATGTTTTGTCGTATCCTCTGTTATTGGTAATGGTGAGAGGTTAGCATGTTTTGTCGTATCCTCTGTTATTGGTAATGGTGAGAGGTTAGCATGTTTTGATGTAGCCTCTAACTTTCTCACTCATCATTATTCATGATTATTTCATGATTTGTATTAATCATGGCATCATCAGGATTAATCTAGTAGTGTTTAGAAACCTGTTATCTACTCACTTATAAAGAAAATTACTCCAGTCATCATCCACCATTTTAATATTGGGCAAAACACAACCAAAACAAACTGCAAGTACAATCAACTAGTTTGAGTCACAGGCTTGATGTTGTCATTGCGTTAAAGGAATATGGGACCAAATACTCAACTTTTGACAACTTTAATACACTGAGTGAATTGGTCAGAATACTTATGACTTCTTCAAATGGGGGGACTAGATACATAAAGTGCTTTCATTTCTAAATGGTGAAACAGATATGTATTAAAATACCCTCAAATAAAAGGTGACATTATATACTGTCACCTCATATGAAACATTTGATCTGAAATCCAAAATGTTGGAGTATAGATCCACATTTAAAATGTTAGCTTTACTGTCAAAATAGATATGGTGTGGACTGTATACTCAATACAATCTAAATCTGATACCTCACTGTCTGTCTTTTGACTGATACTGCTTTTTAAACTGGTCTGGTCAGTCTACTATAATATTTGTACTATATATTTTTCTCTCTACAATTAACACTTTGATAATTTGTCATTTCAAATAATGAAACATTCATTTATGAATAGATATGGCAGGTTTCAGGACGCTGATGTATCTGAAAATGTTAAAAGGTTATACTGCCACTATTTTCACCACCCAGTGTGGTTTTAATATGATTTGACTCTTTGCAGGCTGTCAGGCTGTCTAGTCACAGAGGACGGCTGTGCTTCTCTGGTCTCAGCTCTGGAGTCAAACCCCTCACGCCTGAGAGAACTGGACCTGAGTAACAATGACCTGAAGGATTCAGGAGTGAAGCTGCTCTCTGCTGGACTGGGGAATCCCCACTGTAAACTGGAGACTCTGAGGTCAGTATTCCTGTAGTTGGTCAACAAGTGATAACTGTTCACCAGATCCACATGTGTTTACCAGACACACATAGTCCACAACATATGTGTTTGGACAGTGAAGATTACAGTTTTACATTTGGTGTTATGCTCCAGCATTTTGGATTTCAGATAGAATGTTTCATATTAGGCGACAGTACAGAATGTCACCTTCTATTTGAGGGAATTCATACATACATTTTACCGTTTTAGATATGAATAGTGAATAATGATGAATAACAAAGTTATAGAGGCACAAATATCAGTATAAATGCTAATCTCCCCTGTTATTGGTAATGGTGAGAGGTTAGCATGTTTTGTTGTAGCCTCTGTTATTTGTAATGGTGAGAGGTTAGCATGGTTTGTTGTAGCCTCTGTTATTGGTAATGGTGAGAGGTTAGTATGTTTTGTTGTAGCCTCTGTTATTGGTAATGGTGAGAGGTTAGCATGTTTTGTTGTAGTCTCTGTTATTGGTAATGGTGAGAGGTTAGCATGTTTTATTGTAGCCTCTGTTATTGGTAATGGTGAGAGGTTAGCATGTTTTGTTGTAGTCTCTGTTATTGGTAATGGTGAGAGGTTAGCATGTTTTGTTGTAGTCTCTGTTATTGGTAATGGTGAGAGGCTAGCATGTTTTGTTGTAGTCTCTGTTATTGGTAATGGTGAGAGGTTAGCATGTTTTGTTGTAGCCTCTGTTATTGGTAATGGTGAGAGGTTAGCATGTTTTGTTGTAGCCTCTGTTATTGGTAATGGTGAGAGGTTAGCATGTTTTGTTGTAGCCTCTGTTATTGGTAATGGTGAGAGGTTAGCATGTTTTGTTGTAGTCTCTGTTATTGGTAATGGTGAGAGGTTAGCATGTTTTGTTGTAGCCTCTGTTATTGGTAATGGTGAGAGGTTAGCATGTTTTGTTGTAGCCTCTGTTATTGGTAATGGTGAGAGGTTAGCATGTTTTGTTGTAGCCTCTGTTATTGGTAATGGTGAGAGGTTAGCATGTTTTGTTGTAGCCTCTGTTATTGGTAATGGTGAGAGGTTAGCATGTTTTGTTGTAGTCTCTGTTATTGGTAATGGTGAGAGGTTAGCATGTTTTGTTGTAGCCTCTGTTATTGGTAATGGTGAGAGGTTAGCATGTTTTGTTGTAGCCTCTGTTATTGGTAATGGTGAGAGGTTAGCATGTTTTGTTGTAGTCTCTGTTATTGGTAATGGTGAGAGGTTAGCATGTTTTGTTGTAGCCTCTGTTATTGGTAATGGTGAGAGGTTCGCATGTTTTGTTGTAGTCTCTGTTATTGGTAATGGTGAGAGGTTAGCATGTTTTGTTGTAGCCTCTGTTATTGGTAATGGTGAGAGGTTAGCATGTTTTGTTGTAGTCTCTGTTACTGGTAATGGTGAGGTTAGCATGTTTTGTTGTAGTCTCTGTTATTGGTAATGGTGAGAGGTTAGCATGTTTTGTTGTAGCCTCTGTTATTGGTAATGGTGAGAGGTTAGCATGTTTTGTTGTAGCCTCTGTTATTGGTAATGGTGAGAGGTTAGCATGTTTTGTTGTAGTCTCTGTTATTGGTAATGGTGAGAGGTTAGCATGTTTTGTTGTAGCCTCTGTTATTGGTAATGGTGAGAGGTTAGCATGTTTTGTTGTAGCCTCTGTTATTGGTAATGGTGAGAGGTTAGCATGTTTTGTTGTATTCTCTGTTATTGGTAATGGTGAGAGGTTAGCATGTTTTGTTGTAGCCTCTGTTATTGGTAATGGTGAGAGGTTCGCATGTTTTGTTGTAGTCTCTGTTATTGGTAATGGTGAGAGGTTAGCATGTTTTGTTGTAGCCTCTGTTATTGGTAATGGTGAGAGGTTAGCATGTTTTGTTGTAGCGTCTAACTTTCTCACGCATATTATTTTTAATTATTTTTATTTCACCTTTATTTAACCAGGTAAGCTAGTTGAGAACAAATTCTCATTTGCAACTGCGACCTGGCCAAGATAAAGCATAGCAATTCGACACATACAACAACACAGAGTTACACATGGAATAAACAAAACATAGTCAATAATACAGTAGAACAAAAGAAAACAAAAAGTCTATATACAGTCAGTGCAAATTAGGTAAGATAAGGGAGTTAAGGCAATAAATAGGCCATGGTGGCGAAGTAATTACATTATAGCATTTAAACACTGGACTGGTAGATGTACAGAAGATGAATGTGCAAGTAGAGATACTGGGGTGTAAAGGAGCAAGATAAATACATAAATACAGTATGGGGATGAGGTATACAGATGGGCTATGTACAGGTGCAGTGATCTGTGAGCTGCTCTGACAGCTGGTGCTTAAAGCTAGTGAGGGAGTTATGAGTCTCCAGCTTCAGAGATTTTTGCAGTTTGTTCCAGTCATTGGCAGCAGAGAACTGGAAGGAGAGGCGGCCAAATGAGGAATTGGCTTTGGGGGTGACCAGTGAAAAATACCTGCTGGAGCGCGTGCTACGAGTGTGTGCTGCTATGGTGACCAGTGAGCGGAGATAAGGCGGGGCTTTACCTAGCAGAGGCTTGTAGATGACCTGGAGCCAGTGGGTTTGGCGACGAGTATGAAGCGATGGCCAGCCAACGAGAGCGTACAGGTCGCAGTGGTGGGTAATATATGGGGCTTTGGTGACAAAACGGATAGCACTGTGATAAACTGCATCCAATTTGTTGAGTAGAGTGTTGGAGGCTATTTTGTAAATGACATCGCCGAAGTCGAGGATTGGTAGGATGGTCAGTTTTACGAGGGTATGTTTGGCTGCATGAGTGAAGGATGCTTTGTTGCGAAATAGGAAGCCGATTCTAGATTTAATTTTGGATTGGAGGTGCTTAATGTGACTCTGGAAGGAGAGTTCACAGTCTAACCAAAAACCTAGGTATTTGTAGTTGTCCACATATTCTAAATCAGAGCCGTCCAGAGGAGTGATGCTGTACGGTCGGGCGGGTGCGGGCAGTGATCAGTTGGCCAGAAGTATACAGAATGGTGTCATCTGCGTAGAGGTGGATCAGAGAATCAACAGCAGCGATAGCGACATCCTTGATATATACAGAGAAAAGAGTCGTCCCGAGAATTGAACCCTGTGGCACCCACATAGAGACTGCAAGAGGTCCGGACAACAGGCCCTCCAATTTGACACACTGAACTCTATCAGAGAAGTAGTTGGTGAACCAGGCGAGGAAATCATTTGAAAAACCAAGGCTGTTGAGTCTGCCAATAAGAATGTGGTGATTGACAGAGTCGAAAGCCTTGGCCAGGTCGATGAATACTGCTGCACAGTAATGTCTCTTATCGATGGCGGTTATGATATCGTTTAGGACCTTGAGCGTGGCTGAGGTGCACCCATGACCAGCTCTGAAACCAGATTGCATAGCGAAAAAGGTACGGTGAGATTCGAAGTGGTCGGTAATCTGTTTATTAACTTGGCTTTCGAAGACCTTAGAGAGGCAGGGCAGGATAGTAATAGGTCTGTAGCTATTTGGGTCTAGAGTGTCTCCGCCTTTGAAGACGGGAATGACTGCGGCAGCTTTCCAATCTTTGGGAATCTCAGACGATACGAAATAGAGGTTGAACAGGCTAGTAATTGTGGTTGCAACAATTTCAGCAGATCATTTTAGAAAGAGAGGGTCTAGATTGTCTAGCCCGGCTGATTTGTAGAGGTCTTGCAGTTCTTTAAGAACATCAGCTATTTGGATTTGGGTGAAGGAGAAATAGGGGAGGCTTGGGCGAGTTGCTGTGGGGAGTGCAGGGCTGTTGACCGGGGTAGGGGTAGCCAGGTGGAAAGCATGGCCAGCCGTAGAAAAATGATTATTGAAATTTTCAATTATAGTGGATTTATCGTGGTGACAGTGTTTCCTCGCCTCAGTGCAGTGGGCAGCTGGGAGGAGGTGCTCTTATTCTCCATGGACTTTAGTGTCCCAGAACTTTTTTGAGTTTGTGCTACAGGATGCAAATTTCTGCTTGAAAAAGCTAGCCTTAGCTTTCCTAACTGCCTGTGTATATTTGTTCCTGACTTCCTTGAAAAGTTGCATATCACGGGGGCTATTCGATGCTAATGCAAGCCACAGGATGTTTTTGTGCTGGTCAAGGGCAGTCAGGTCTGGAGAGAACCAAGGGCTATATCTGTTCCTGGTTCTACATTTTTTGAAAGGGGAATGCTTATTTAAGATGGTGAGGAAGGCACTTTTAAAGAATGACCAGGCGTCCTCTACTGACAGGATGAGGTCAATATCCTTCCAGGATACCCGGGCCAGGTCGATTAGGAAGGCCTGCTCGCTGAAGTGTTTTAGGGAGCGTTTGATAGTGATGAGGGGTGGTCGTTTGACCGCAGACCCGTTACGGATGCAGGCAATGAGGCAATGATCGCTGAGATCTTGGTTGAAAACAGCAGAGGTGTATTTGGAGGGCAAGTTGGTTAGGATGATATCGTTGAGGGTGCCCGTGTTTACGGATTTGGGGTTGTACCTGGTGGGATCATTGACAATTTGTGAGAGATTGAGGGCATCAAGCTTAGATTGTAGGATGGCCGGGGTGTTAAGCATGTCCCAGTTTAGGTCACCTAGCAGCACGAGCTCTGAAGATAGATGGGGGGCAATCAGTTCACATATGGTGTCCAGGGCACAGCTGGGGGCAGAGGGTGGTCTATAGCAAGCGGTGACGGTGAGAGACTTGTTTCTGGAAAGGTGGATTTTTAAAAGTAGAAGCTGGAATTGTTTGGGTACAGACCTGGATAGTAGGACAGAACTCTGCAGGCTATCTCTACAGTAGATTGCAACTCCACCCCATTTGGCAGTTCTATCTTTAAACAGATTCAGATCTGATTAAACTAACTCTTAGTTTCCTGATTCAGATCTGTTTAAACCAACTCTTAGTGTCCTGATTCAGATCTGTTTAAACCAACTCTTAGTGTCCTGATTCAGATCTGTTCAAACCAACTCTTAGTTTCCTGATTCAGATCTGTTTAAACCAACTCTTAGTTTCCTGATTCAGATCTGTCTAAACCAACTCTTAGTTTCCTGATTCAGATCTGTTTAAACCAACTCTTAGTTTCCTGATTCAGATCTGTTTAAACCAACTCTTAGTTTCCTGATTCAGATCTGATTAAACCAACTCTTAGTTTCCTGATTCAGATCTGTCTAAACCAACTCTTAGTTTCCTGATTCAGATCTGTTTAAACCAACTCTTAGTTTCCTGATTCAGATCTGTTTAAACCAACTCTTAGTTTCCTGATTCAGATCTGTCTAAACCAACTCTTAGTTTCCTGATTCAGATCTGTTTAAACCAACTCTTAGTTTCCTGATTCAGATCTGTCTAAACCAACTCTTAGTTTCCTGATTCAGATCTGTCTAAACCAACTCTTAGTTTCCTGATTCAGATCTGTCTAAACCAACTCTTAGTTTCCTGATTCAGATCTGTTGGAACCAACTCTTAGTTTCCTGATTCAGATCTGTTTAAACCAACTCTTAGTGTCCTGATTCAGATCTGTTTAAACCAACTCTTAGTTTTATTATTCATGATTCATTCATGATTTGTATTAATCAAGGCACAATCAGGATTAATTTAGTATTGTTTAGAAACGTGTTATCTACTCCCTTAGACAGAAAATTACTCCAGTCATCATCCACAGTTCAGTTACTATTGGGCAAAACACAACCAAAACACAACCAAAACACAACCCAAAACATAACCCAAAACAAACTGCAAATGCAACCAATGAGTTAGGAACCAATACTACACTTTCGACTACTTTAATACACTATAAGTAAATTGATTCAGAATATTTACGACTTCTTCAATTATCAAAGTATGGGGGACTAGATACATAAAGTGCTTTATTTTTTCTAAAGGTTGAAACAGATATGTATTAAAATATCCTCAAATAAAAGGTGACAATTATATACTGTCACCTCATATAAAACATTTATATCAAATCCAAAATGCTGGAGTACAGAGCCACATTTAAAATGTTAGTTTCACTGTCAAATAGATATGGTGTGGACTGTATACTCAATACAATCTAAATCTGTAATACCTCACTTGTCATTATAGATATGGGTGGACTGTTTACTAAATACAATCTAAATCTGATACCTCACTGTCATTATAGATATGGTTGACTGTATACTCAATACATCAAATGATACCTCATGTCATTATAGAGTGTGGACTGTATACAATACAATCTAAATCTGATA